>NC_067243.1:16399070-16689070 GCF_019924925.1 Ctenopharyngodon idella
AACCTCTATTAGATTCCCAGGAGTGTCCTTTAATATGTCCCTCATCTCAGCCTAAGGCAAACCCATTTATTGTCCTGCTAAGAGTTCAAACAAGTGCTATTCAAACAGACAGAAGAATATGAAATTATTAGAAAAAGCTGCATTATCCACAATATATTCACAAGGATTTGTATAAAATTAGGCTAAGTTGTTGTAGTAGAGTGTTGTTACCATGCCGTCATTTTAAGTGGGACTGCTTCACAAACAAGGGGTCAATTCAACACTGGATTCAACTCATGGCGGCACATGCTAGTCGATGAGTTGAATAAACTCCACAGCAACTACATAAATTTATCCACTAACCATTCAGAAACATCCAGTTGCATTCTAAAAGTTGTAACTTCTTCCTGAGTCTCTCCATCAGTGTCCGACTCCGGTTGAACAATGTAAGGTTGAACACCATTACTGACAATCGTCATTTTGGCTGCGTGAGATTCTCCAGCATTGTTGTTGTTGAGCAACCGAAGCGCGAGCTGTTAAAGCTCCGCCCTCCTCTGGAAATGGTAGCTCATTTGCATTTAAAGGGACACACACAAAAAAGGTGTGTTTTTGCTCACACCCAAATAAGGGCAAATTTGACAAGCTATAATAAATGATCTGTGGGATATTTTGAGCTGAAACTTCACAGACACATTCTGGAGACACCAAAGACTTATATGATGTCATGTAAAAGGGCATTATAGGTCCTCTTTAATGTTTTTGGAATAAGTTTGTTTATTTGATCAAAAATAAAGCAAAAACATATTGTAATATTGTAAACATTTCTACAATTTAAAATCATTTTATTATATTTTAAAATGTCATTTATTCAGGTGTGCTGCTTAATATTTTGGCAAAAAACCATCATACTTATTTTTTTCTCCAAGATTATTTGATGAATAAAACACTATAAATATCGTTTTTACTGTCACATTTTATATCAATTTAATGATTCCTTGCTGAAACAAAATATTAATTTTTCCAAAAAAACATTTGAGCACGAAAATAATGTGTATTTATATATTTACAAACCTGTTTTTTTCTGATTACTTTAAACCACGAATGTTCTTTCTTGCATTCAACATTTTGAATCCAAATGTCTTCAATGTCATATGATTTATAAAAAAAATGAAAAATAGTTTAATCCATTTCAGAGCAAATACATTCATGTGTATATATATGTGTGTGTGTGTGTGTGTGTGTGTGTGTGTGTGTGTGTGTGTGTTTTACTGAGAATGACACTATCTCAACTGTCAGATTTTGCACTGTACTAAATATTTGAACAATCACTTTAAATGACTTTTGTCACCTTTTTTTAACCTCTCAAACAGCCTTCTTTACACACATTATTTGCAGTTCTGCTGTTTGTGAAAGTGCACCACCCCCCAGAAGCAACTGGCACACAAAGAGGTACAATAATAAGTCAACAGTGAGAGAGGAAGTAAACATCACGAGAGCAGGAAGTGGCACTGTATCATAGGTGAAAAGAGGAGGTGGGGGCAGCAGTTAGTTTAAGAAAAGAGAAACCCTGGTGATTCACAACACAATCAGATTGACCTTTCATCCCAAGAGCCCCGTGAGCTGCTCTATAGATGGTGGGGGGTCAGCAGAGACCCTGATGCGAGACAGAGACCCGGGCCGATGGAGCCGGCAGATAAAAGCGGAGCCGGCATTGTCTAAACCTCACAGGCTAATGGGCCTAGTGAGCGGCAAAAACTTACAAAACATCCAACCCCACCCAGGAACTGAGGAAGGGGGACAAAGAACTGTCACTTCTCCCCCCCCCACCAAACCACAAGTCTGCATACATGTACGCTATCCCAAACATTTCCCTAAAGGTATTTGAATACAAACACTGAAATTTATACATGACTGCAAATGGTTTGAAACGTGCATTTGGCTAAATGAAAATACCTGCAAAGTTCAAGACTTTCGGATGTTCCAACCACAGGGCTATTTTCTGCTGCGCTTGCTTTTGACACACAAGATATCATCAGCACTGTGATAATAGCAGGAAGAACTGAGCTGTTATCTGTTTGCAAGCTGTTTGCCAGAGCCGGATGACCTGCATGTGTCTGTTTAAAGGTTGACTTTAACTAGAGTCTGCTTCATGGGTTTACATAAATGATGAAGCAGCTGATTCTAATAAAAATGATTTAAAAAGCAATTTGTTGTTGACAAACTTGACAGATTGGTGTACTACAATAAAGTGTCTAATAATTTATAACTAAATTCTCAAAATAAGTGTTCATATTTCAGTCGGATACACATACTGTGTGAACACGGTTCCATGATTTTGGATTAATTTATAAAACATATTCAGAGATATTCATTTACGCTTTGATAAATCCTGTCTCTTCCATTTTTTTTTTTTTTTCCCACAAAATATTCTATTCTTTATATTGTTTTGTAGGCAGCAGCCATTTTCTTGTGCTTAGTTATGTGCTAACTAATATATATATATATATATATATATATATATATGGTCAGAATTATTGGCACCCTTGGTAAATATGATCAAAGATGACTGTAAAAATAAATCTGCATTGTTTATCCTTTTGATCTTTATTTCATAAAATTAGCAAAAATATAACCTTTCATTGAAGGAAAAGAATTGAAAGTGGGGTGAAACTCACATTATGAAATAAATGTTTTTCTCTAAAGCATGTTGGCCACAATTATTGGCACCCCTAGAATTTTTTATGAGTAAAATATCTCTGAAGTATATTCCCATTCATATTTACATTTTTTAGCACACCAGGGTGATCATGAACATGAAATTGTCCAACCATGACTTCCTGTTCCACAGGAGTATAAACATGAGGAAACACAAAGGCCAAATTCCCTTAATCATTCATCACAATGAGTAAAAACAAAGAATACAGTTCTGATGTGCAGCAAAAGATTGTTGAGCTTCACAAAATAGAAAGTGTCTGTAAGAAAATAGCTAAAGCATTGAAAATCCCCATTTCCACCATCAGGGCAATAATTAAGAAGTTCCAATCAACTAAAGATGTTTCAAATCTGCCTGGAAGAGGACGTGTGTCTAAATCGTCCTAATGCGCGGTGAGGAGGAAAGTTTGAGTGGCCAAAGACTCTCCAAGGATCACAGCTGGAGAATTGCAGAGATTAGTTGAGTCTTCAGTCTCAGAAAGCCTAAAAAAAGTTATCAAACAGCACCTACATTCCCACAAGTTGATCGGGAGGGTTTCAAGAAAAATCCTCTGCTCTCATCCAGAATCAATCTCCAGCATATTCAGTTGTCAGACAAGACTGGAACTTCAAACGGGACTGGCTTCTATGGTCAGATGAAACGAAAAAAAGAGCTTTTTGGCAGCAAACCCACCAGATGGGTTTGGTGCACACATGGATAAAAAGTACCCCATGCCCACGGTTAAATATACTGCTGGATTTTTAATGTTGTGGGCCTATTTTTCTGCTGGAGGTCCTGGACATCTTGTTCAGATACATGGTATCATGGATTCTATCAAATACCAACAGATAAAAATTAAAACCTGACCGCTTCTGCTAGAAATCCAATAATGGGCCGTGGTTGGATCTTTCATCAGGACAATGATCCAAAACAAACATCAAAACCAACATAAAAATGTGTCACTAAGCACAAAATTAAGCTTCTGCCATGGCCATTCCAGTCCCCTGACCTGAACCCTAAAGAAAATGAGTGGAGTGAACTGAAGAGAAGCACCACCAACATGGAGCTGGGAATCTGAAGGATCTGTAGAGATTCTGTATGAAGGAATGGTCTCTGATCTCTTGTCAGGTGTTCTCCAAACTCATCAGGCAATATAGAAGAAGACTCAGAGCTGTTGGCAAAAGGAGGTTGCAAAAAGTATTGAATAAAAGGGTGCCAGTAATTGTGGCCAACGTGTTTTGGAGAAAAACATTTATTTCATAATGTGATTTTCCCCCCACTTTCAATTCTTTTCCTTCAATGAAAGGTTAGTTTTTTGCTAATTTTATGAATTAAAGATCAAAAGGATAAATGCAGATTTATTTTTAGTCATCTTTGATTATATTTACCAAGGGTGCCAATAATTCTGACCACCACTGTATATATATATATATATATATATATATATATATATATATATATATATTATATATATATATATATACCATTTATTTTTATAATTATATTACATATTTGTATTTTATTATATATTATTTATATATTTTTTAAAATATATTTTAATATTTGTATTAAAAATCTAATTATTATTAAACTATACATGATCTGTCTCTGTTTATTTATTTTATTTATTACAATTTTGTTAACATGTTTTATTATTATTATTATTATTATTAAGTTTTATTAATGTAATTTTTAAATTTTTAAAATAAACAAATAAAATGATTATTAATCTATGTATCTGCCTCTTCCATTAAAAAAATTCTATTCTTTATATTTTTTTGTGTATCTTTATATTTTTCTTGTGCTTAGTTATGTGCTAACTAATTATATATATATATATATATATATATATATATATATATGTGTGTGTGTGTGTGTGTGTGTGTTTGTATTACTTTATTATATATTTTTATATATTTAAAAAATATTGGCTTTTTTAATATTTTTTTATTAAAAATCGAATTATTATTTAAGTATACATGATCTGTCTCTGTTTATTTATTTTTATATATAATAAAAATATATAATTTTTACATTAAATAAACAAATAAAATGATTATTAATCTATGTATCTGCCTGTTTCTTTTTTTTTTTTCAAAAAATATTCTATTCTTTATATTTTGTATGCAGCAGCCATTTTGTTTTTAGGTGCTATAGGTAATATTTTTATATTAGGGTTATTATATTATTATATTTAATATTATCTATTTCATTATTATGTCATATATAATTAATATAATTAATTATATATAATTAATAACTATATATAATTATTATATATAATAATTTGTGTATTTTTTCTTTTTAAATTTTGATCAAATAAACAGTAACTGATAGCACATCTGTGCAAAGAGCATTCTAGTAATCTCAATGATTTGTATCAAGTTTTATTTATTTTTATTTTAAAACTACTGACAATACGAAGAATCAGTGACTTATAAGATTTAAGATTGTGGAAAGTGGAGGGAACATGTCTCTCAAAGACAAAAGCTCATCCAGATGGACAGTAAAGCAGCCAAAGTGGATTACAATGAGAATACAATTCAGCCTCCCCAGAAGGATCTCCACAAGCTACAGGATAATGGCCATTATCTTAGTACTGTGTCGTGTTTCATATGTTAAGCGGGGTGAAACTGAACACACCTTTGGCCCATGTGACTTCTGTGCATGTGAATGATGAGAGAGAGCCTTGATGGACAATTAATGAGCAATTCACTGCCAAATGACACAGGAGACAGGATGTCTGACAGCATGTTAATCAGGTCCCCCTAACCTGGGCTACTACATTCATTTAGACCAAAGTGAACACATATTTCATTAATAGTATCGTTTTAACATATTGGATCCATTTATAGCTACACCATAGGCTGTCCTTGTAAACACAACTGATCAACTCTAAACTCGCCTACTTCATGCAAATAACAAACATTTAGCCTCTTGTTTTCGAGCTTCTGCATTTGTGAGCACCAGAGACCCGACCTGACCTTTTAAAATAGCCTACTAGCTAAACTGTATTTATCAGTATGCAATTCAAATGAAACCGATAGCAATTATAAAATTGACATGTAAAAATATTTTCAAAGACATCTGGTTTAATGTGGGCGCAGGAATCCGGTGCAGCTGTTGAATGATTTGTGAGTGATTTTTTCAAAGCTTTGCACACATGGTATCTCGACACACAAGATGACATTATAGGTTGAGTGTAGGAAATGACTGTAGGAGGTGAGGAGAAACTCGCAATTCGCATCTGGTGTTAAACTATTTTGATGGCCCTATTTATGTGTTTATTGGAGCGATTATTCGCGCTCCCCACCTTCACTGAATTCGGATTAAGCTATCGACAAAGGCAGTTAATCAAAACGTGCGCTTTTGTCTGATATAATCATACTTTCATATAGTAACTGAATGGAAAAAAAAAAATGTTTATTTACGCAATGTTTCTTTAGGCTATTTATTTAGCCATAGTTTTAATCATTTTAACGATGTTTTAACGTAACTTTTATTTACAGTGCGCATGTGAAATTAAAAACGACTTATTTTAAAACACAGACAGCACATTTGAAATACGTTCACTTCGTCGTTGGCTGCAGCGGCGTACTACGTACTAGACTCCACAAACCGACCTACAAACAGCAGCTGGACGAAACTGAAATGCGGCTAAACGGAGTTCAAGTGTGTAACCTGAGCATGAGGTATATAGACCCCTCACCAAATACACTCGCAGTCCTCCTTCCTTCCCGTGCAGTGCCTATTTACTGTTTGTTTGCACTCCGCTGATCCGGAGCGGAAATTCCTTTCCGTTTTTGTGAATGACAAACTTATTAACAATTCATCAACACAGTCTGTTCCATCCGGCCCCGTTTCCACGGCGACGATTGCTCGGCGCCTCCTGATTGGCTGGCCGACATAATGTATCCATTGAAACGCCTCGCGCTTGTATCCATTCACTAGCTCGCTGTGACAGAGAGCACATCTAGGACTAGAACAGCGGAGGACGCAGCGTTGCATTCTCCGGGATAAATAACGTAGGGAAATAAAGCTACGAAGCGTTTTGCTGTACGCGACTCGTCTGCAAACGATATTCGACTGGATATCTAGATCGATTCGTGCAAAAATCGACGGCGAGAGAAGAGAGGTTATATAACAGGAAGACAACGTCAGTGGCTGTGGCTCGCGCACTCACTGGCTAGTGTGAGTCATTGATAAATGCACACAGTTGCATGAATGGGGTTGAAGTAGAGCGAGTCTGCGCTTGACTCTCGAAGGAAAACCCGAGGATTTTTTTTAATCATCTCGACGGTGCAGAAGAGACTTTGACGTGAGAATCTCAATGCTCCAGGCCTGAGACGTCCACGGCCTCTTGCAGCGCGTCTTCTCCGCAGTTTAAGGTCTCACGGTACCGTACCTTATTTCACTAATGCTCGATAAGTTCAAACCCGTGCAGTTCGATTCGGTCATGGCTATAAGCAAGACGGTAGAGTGGCTGAAGGAGCAGCTGGAGACGCGCAGGGACTGTTTGCTCGTTATGGACTGCCGAGCGCAAGAGCTCTACGAATCGTCGCACGTCGAAACGGCCATTAACGTGGCCATCCCGAGCCTCATGCTCCGGCGACTCAAGAAGGGCAACCTGCCCATCAAGTCTCTGCTTTCCAACGGGGAAGACAGGGAAAGGTTCGCGCGGAGGTGCAAGACGGACACTATCGTGTTGTACGACGAGTACAGCCGAGAGTGGAATGAAAACATCGACGGCGGATCCGTGTTGGGTTTACTGCTGAGGAGAATGAAGGACGAGGGCTACAAAGCTTTCTATCTTGAGGGTACGTTCATTTCCACGGCATTTTAGGATTTGTTTTAAGTTGCTAGTATTTATTTATGAGTTATAAGCGACTTGTAACCATTTATTTAGATATTCATAACACTAACTAGTATCTAGTCACTAGTACTTGTCTCATCCGTTGTTAACTATTCCATTGGTACTTCAAACAAATGTAATATTTTACCATGTATTTATATAAAAATCTGTTGTTTATACTAACAAATAGTATGTATAATGAAATATGGCCTACTAGTGATTTTTTTCTTATTAGAAACTAGTATCTCTTTTTGATATACTACCAAATATCCCAGTTGTTACTAGTCACATTTCATATTCCACTAGTTGAAGTTGGCTACTTTATAGTTGAATTAAAAATAGTACTAGTTTGACTGAAAATATTACTAGTAACAACAGAAATACACACTAATGTCTTTTAGTGGAATGTAAATGTTCAAATAGTTACTAGTAAGCAAGTAAACAAAGAGTACTAGTGTCTAATGAATGGCTACTAGTGAAACAAAAAAAGATAATAGTCACTACTTGTAATTAAAAATGAGTTCTCATCAGATAAAAAAAATGATAGTTTTAAGGAATAAATGTTAAATGTTTTTTTTTTTTTTTTGAACTTTACAGGTGGCTTCAGCAAATTTCAAGCTGATTTTCCCACCATGTGCGAGACGAACCTCGACGGTTCCTCCAGCAGCAGTTCACCGACCTCCCAGGTCCTGGGTCTCGGAGGACTCCGGATCAGCTCCGACTCCTCAGACATCGAGTCAGACATTGACCGAGACCCAAGCAGCGCTACCGACTCGGACGGCAGCCCTCTGTCCAACCCCCAGCCCTCGTTCCCCGTGGAGATCCTGCCGCATCTGTATCTTGGCTGTGCAAAGGACTCCACGAACCTGGATATCCTGGAGGAGTTTGGCATCAAGTACATCTTGAACGTGACCCCTAATCTTCCCAACATGTTCGAGAATGCTGGGGAATTTAAGTACAAGCAGATTCCCATCTCCGATCACTGGAGCCAGAATCTCTCTCAGTTTTTCCCAGAAGCCATCAGCTTTATTGGTAAGAAACACAATTATTGTAATTTTAATTTGCTTTTCATTCAGTCCCTGTTTTGATTAGCAAACGGATGGCACCGTTTTTTATTGTTTGCATAGTAACATATCCCGCGGTTGTGCAGTTGTGACACAAAGGCTTATGATGAAACAGGAGATGGAGGGGGGAGGCAGTAATTTGAGCTCAACAGGAAGGAAGCAAGCAGCATTGAAAGTAATCTAGGACAGAGCAATGTTTTGCCACACAATGAGGACCATTTACAGGGCAGTGTTGACATCCTGTTAGCCTTGACAGGGTGCTGCCATGACTTCTACATTTACACGCCCAAATGGTACCATTGTCAAGTAACCTGGCGAGCGGAAGGATCATTTGATTAACCTTAATAGCCCATTTCCACGTCACATTCCCTGAGAAAATGGGCGAGTTGTTTTCAGTCATGCACTAGAAATCCCGCTGAATGAGGCCCCTTTTGTCAATGCAGGGACTGTAATGAATTCTGACAGCCGAGCTTATGTACAATTGCATATTCATAAGTCAGCTGCACACAGATAACTAATCATCTGGTCTTTTTTTCCCCTCAGATGAGGCCCGCGGACAGAAGTGCGGCGTGCTCGTTCATTGCCTCGCCGGTATCAGCCGTTCCGTAACTGTGACGGTGGCGTACCTCATGCAGAAGCTCAACCTGTCCATGAACGACGCGTATGACATTGTCAAGATGAAGAAGTCCAACATCTCACCCAACTTCAACTTCATGGGCCAGCTCTTGGACTTTGAGCGCACGTTGGGCCTCAAGAGCCCGTGCGACAACCGCGTGGTGGCTCCGACCCAACCGTTGTACTTCACCACTCCAACCAATCACAACGTTTTTCAGTTGGACCCTCTCGAGTCCACGTGAGAACCCACCTTGATTCCAATCGAGCGAAACACGAGTTTCATTTTTGTCGAGGGATTCCTGACGTTATTGACGTTGGCTTGAGACGACGGCCGACCAGAGTAGCCACTGATGGGCCATGCGGTGTGCCCAGAGCTTCTACGCTGCTGTTTAACGGAGAGAGATCATGTGACTCTATATCTCCAAGACTCTTTAAAGTAGTTTGTTTCATATATATATACGTATACATACATATTCAAGCATGGAAAGACTGTCCAAATGGAAAGAACGTCCAATGTATTGGGGCTGGTGTGCCAAAGAGACTTGACTGGAACTGAACAATGACAAATACTCATTTGTTTTGTTTAGCACTTGCACCTTGACATTTTCTAGGTGTGCTCTTCTTGTCTTCAATGAAGACTTGCCTGTTTTTGGGATGAGACTTCCCTTCGGTAATGATGGCAGAGTGTACTGTACTCCAACTTATTTGCGTGGAGAAATTTTTGAAACATTTATACATGTGTATATTAAGATGTCGGTAAGCCTTGCCGTAGTTAGAATACACCTGTTTTTAAGAAACGGCTGTAGATTTTTTTTCTCCTTTTCGTCCTCTTTATGTAAAGAAACTGAATATCGATCAATATTATCTTTATCGAAGAGTTAAATGCCAAAAATTTTAACAGGTTTTTGCAAGATCATCAATGTGTATATGTATAATATATTTACAGTTTTGCTTTACGGATCGATTCCGCCTTTCTCAGCCTTTTAACCACCATCACGAATCAAAGTCATCATTCTCTTGCCTTAGTTCTGTACATAAGTGTTATTGTGCGGTAACTTTTCAGAGCAGTTCCCCATACGCTTCTTTTCACCTTTTTTAGCGAACCTGGCCATATGAACTTGCACGTTCAGAGGGGTCGTCCGAACTTGTACTTGTACGAGGCATTCCTTGAATGCTATGCGGCGGGGTTTCAGATGCATGCTCATTTAGGACCCATACGCCTTTATACTACTCGTTTTTTGTAATTTTTCTGGGGACAATGGAGGGTCGAAGCAAGTAATGCTAATTTTTTTTTTTTTTTGGTCCGCAATGAGTTGAGGTCTGTGTTGACAAAGCTGGGAGAACGTTTTATGTCTCCTGTTCAGGGAAGTTCTGTGACATGCATTTTTTTTTTTTTTGTGAGAAAAGTGATGGTTTTCAAGAGTGTTTTGTTGTCCCTCAAAGCGAAGGCCTGATTGGGGGGAGGGGCTGTTTTACAAATCCGATATCCCCCCAATGTTACGAATGTAAAGAAATAAGTTATTAATAAATTGCTATTTTGTCTATTCAAATGTATTTATGTCTCTCTGTTTTCTTTGCTCAAATTAAACATATGAATTCAAACTGATTACAAAATTCAAATGCATTCAGAAAAAGTGCCTTTTTTGGTTTTATCTAAAGCAGAATAATAGATATACTAGCACACAGTTCATTAATCACTCACAAACATATATAACTTAGTATTTAAATGACAAAGATAACCATAGACTAGATTAACCTTTGACATAAAACAGTTGTACAATGAAAAACAAAATCCAATTTCCCCCTAAAGATAAAGTGTTACTGAGTGTTAAGTGAGCAAAACAACTTTCCATGTGGACAGGCTGGTATTTCCAGGTATGGGTTGGTTAGAGCGAAATGTCCCCCCCTGCGGCACTTCCTGTCAGGAGATCAGGCTCCTGCTCTAAAAGCAAGTCCTGGCAAAACAAGCTGTATAACCTGACACCCTCTTGGCTTTTGCATACATCAGATAAAGGGATAATCCCTATGTGGGAGTTAAGAAATGGGGTTAAAATGAGTAATTATTATTTCTGATGACAAAATAGTGTATTGTTGTTATAATAATAGAAATAATGATCTGTTTTACATATCTGCCAACATGAACACTGAGTAGGAGTAGTATTAGAGAATGGATTCTCATATTAGACACCTGTAATTTTAATTCTGTGACCTGCATTTGAATATTATAGATTAATATTTTTAATTTATATATATACAGGTGCTGGTCATATAATTAGAATATCATCAAAAAGTTGATTTATTTCACTAATTCCATTCAAAAAGTGAAACTTGTATATTATATTCATTCATTACACACAGACTGATATATTTCAAATGTTTGTTTCTTTTAATTTTGATGATTATAACTGACAACTAAGGAAAATCCCAGATTCAGTATCTCAGAAAATTAGAATATTACTAATGACCAATACAAAGAAAGTATTTTTAGAAATCTTGGCCAACTGAGAAGTATGAACATGAAAAGTATGAGCATGTACAGCACTCATTACTTAGTTGGGGCTCCTTTTGCCTGAATTACTGCAGCAATGCGGCGTGGCATGGAGTCGATCAGTCTGTGGCACTGCTCAGGTGTTATTAGAGCCCAGGTTGCTCTGATAGTGGCCTTCAGCTCTTCTGCATTGTTGGGTCTGGCATATCGCATCTTCCTCTTCACAATACCCCATAGATTTTCTATGGGGTTAAGGTCAGGTGAGTTTGCTGGCCAATTAAGAACAGGGATACCATGGTCCTTAAACCAGGTACTGGTAGCTTTGGCACTGTGTGCAGGTGCCAAGTCCTGTTGGAAAATGAAATCTGCATCTCCATAAAGTTGGTCAGCAGCAGGAAGCATGAAGTGCTCTAAAACTTCCTGGTATACGGCTACGTTGACCTTGGACCTCAGAAAACACAGTGGACCAACACCAGCAGATGACATGGCACCCCAAACCATCACTGACCGTGGAAACTTTACACTGGACCTCAAGCAATGTGGATTGTGTGCCTCTCCTCTCTTCCTCCAGACTCTGGGACCCTGATTTCCAAAGGAAATGCAAAATTTACTTTCATCAGAGAACATAACTTTGGACCACTCAGCAGCAGTCCAGTCCTTTTTGTCTTTAGCCCAGGCGAGACGCTTCTGACGCTGTCTGTTGTTCAAGAGTGGCTTGACACGACAGCTGAAACCCATGTCTTGCATACATCTGTGCGTAGTGGTTCTTGAAGCACTGACTCCAGCTGCAGTCCACTCTTTGTGAATCTCCCCCACATTTTTGAATGGGTTTTGTTTCACAATCCTCTCCAGGGTGCGGTTATCCCTATTGCTTGTACACTTTTTTCTACCACATCTTTTCCTTCCCTTCGCCTCTCTATTAATGTGCTTGGACACAGAGCTCTGTGAACAGCCAGCCTCTTTTGCAATGACCTTTTGTGTCTTGCCCTCCTTGTGCAAGGTGTCAATGGTCGTCTTTTGGACAACTGTCAAGTCAGCAGTCTTCCCCATGATTGTGTAGCCTACAGAACTAGACTGAGAGACCATTTAAAGGCCTTTGCAGGTGTTTTGAGTTAATTAGCTGATTAGAGTGTGGCACCAGGTGTCTTCAATATTGAACCTTTTCACAATATTCTAATTTTCTGAGATACTGAATTTGGGATTTTCCTTAGTTGTCAGTTATAATCATCAAAATTAAAAGAAATAAACATTTGAAATATATCAGTCTGTGTGTAATGAATGAATATAATATACAAGTTTCACTTTTTGAATGGAATTAGTGAAATAAATCAACTTTTTGATGATATTCTAATTATATGACCAGCACCTGTATATATATAATTTTATTTAATATTTAATGAAATATAATAGCCTTGTTAATAGTCTAAATTTATTTATTTTTAAATATATATATATATATATAATAATATAATATATAATATATATATATATATTGCGTTTGTGTGTGCTAGTTTATATGATTTTCTAAATTTGTATTTATAAATCTTTCTCCACTGATGGGTTCATTAGGGCATGATTACCAAAATATTTTTAATAAAGGTTAATAATATTAACCTTTTATTTTCAAGTTCTTCCAGAATCAGTTCTTCAGAATCTAAAATGCTGGTCTGTAAAACCCATCAAGAAAAACTGTAATGATGGGTCGACAGAATGTGGATCCATTTGCAGCTAGTTTATTAAAAGTACTTACAGAGTAGACAAGGCAAAGGCAGAGGCATAAACAGTAACAGGCAATGGTCGGGGCAGGCGGCAGACAAACAGAGTCAGGGTACAGGCAAGGATCAGGGCAGGCAGCAAACAATCACAGTCCAGGAAACAGGCAAAGATCAGGGTAGGCAGCAAAGGGTCGCAGGGAATAAACAGTCCAATCGGTAACAGATAAACAGTCCACAGAAAAACGCTCAGAAATGATCACCTCGGCAAATCAAGACTTCGCGATGTGTGTGTGTGTGAGTGTGTCTTATATAGTGTGAGTGTGATGCGGTGCAGGTGTGTGTGCAATCAGTCCCAGGAGTGAGGGCCCATGGGAAACGTAGTCCGAATGAGAACTGATCAGTATTCCGGTGATGGCTCCCTCCGGTGGTCCGGAGGAGGGGCCGAAGGAGCCATATTCGTGACAGAGCCCCCCCCCTGTGAGCGGCTCCAGACGCGAGGAAGCGGACGCCGGGGTCTACCACGTGGTCGAGGGGCCGGTCTCTCCGGGTGCGTCCGATGAAATTCCTCTGTGAGTGAGGGGTCCAGGATATCATCCGCATTGACCCAGGATCGCTCCTCCGGGCCGTACCCCTCCCAGTCGGCTAAGTATTGTAGTCTCCTACCCCGGCGCCTGGAGTCGAGCAGCTCTCGTACTTGATAGGCTTCCTCGCCTTCAATCATCAAGGGTGGGGGGGAGCGGACCTCGGCTCCCTCTGGCTCCCCTCTCGGACCCCCGGAGGGTTTCAGCAGCGAAACATGAAAAGTGGGAGAGACACGGTAATTAGCAGGCAAGTCTAAACGAAATGATACTGGGGTGATTTGTTTGATAATTTGAAAGGGCCCTACAAACCTGGGGCTGAGTTTCCTGCATGGAAGTCTTAGCCGGAGGTCTCTGGTGGACAGCCAAACCCATTGTCCCACGGCGTACTGGGGATTGGGACATCGGTGACGATTGGCCTGCATCTCCTGCCTTCTTACGGCGCGTTGTAGGTGATGGTGAGCTTGGTCCCAGGTTTCTTCGCTTCTTTGCATCCATTCAGTAACAGACGGTAGATTGGATGGTTCACCAGACCAAGGAAATAATGGAGGTTGGAAGCCCAAGATGCACTGAAAGGGCGTGACACCAGTGGCAGGTTTCTGTAGGGAGTTTTGGGCGTACTCCGCCCAGAGCAGATAACGGCTCCAGTCGGTCTGGTTGCGCTGGCAGTAGGTGCGTAAGAATCGTGTTAATTCTTGGTTCATGCGCTCTGTTTGGCCATTGGATTCTGGATGGTACCCTGAAGTGAGGCTGACGTTGATATTGAGACTCTTGAAGAAGGATGACCAGACTCGAGATGTAAACTGTGGGCCCCTGTCTGATACAATGTCCTCAGGTAGTCCATAGAAACGGAACACATAATTGCATAGAAGCTCAGCTGTTTCGAATGCTGTGGGTAGCTTGGCCAGTGGTATGAGTCTGCATGCTTTTGAGAAACGGTCGATGACTGTGAGTATGGTGGTGTGGCCCTGGGATTCTGGGAGATCCGTGACAAAATCAATGGCTATGTGAGACCAGGGACGTTGAGGAATGGGTAATGGTTGTAACAGTCCAGCTGGCGCTTGGTGTGAAGCCTTGGTGGTTTGACAGGGTGTACAGTTAGTGATGAAGCGGGTAGTGTCGGATAACATGGAGTCCCACCAGAACTGATTTTGTAGCAGATGGAGAGTGGCTGTGACACCCGGATGACCAGAGCTTGGAAAGTCGTGCACGTGATGAAGTAGTCTGTCCCGAAGCTGTGCTGGGACGTAGGTGCGGTCCGGCGGGCATGTTGGAGGAGGAGTGGTCTGTTCGTTGGCATGTGTGATCTCTGTGATAATGTCCCATTGAACTGGAGCCAGCAGTAAGGTGTCAGGGATTATGTTCTCTGCGATTTCTGTCCGTTCCACCTCCTCATGCTGCCGTGACAGCGCGTCTGCCTTGGTGTTCTTAGAGCCTGGTCTATAAGTTACAGAGAACTGGAAGCGCGTGAAGAACAAGGCCCACCTAGCTTGCCGTGGATTTAGACGCTTGGCGGAACGCAGGTATTCCAGGTTTTTATGGTCTGTGAGAATGGTGAACGGATGTTTTGCTCCCTCCAGCCAGTGACGCCACTCCTCCAGTGCTGCCTTCATAGCCAGTAATTCCCGATTGCCCACATCGTAATTACGTTCAGCCGCCGACATTTTCCGGGAATAGAAAGCACACGGGTACATCTTCTCTGGGTTACCTTGGCGCTGAGAAAGGACGGCCCCTATGCCCGTGCTGGAGGCGTCCACTTCTACAATGAAGGGAAGTTCAGGGTCTGGGTGACGGAGAATGGGTGCTGACGTGAAACGCTCCTTTAGCTCTTGGAAAGCCTGTATTGCCTCAGAGGACCAGATGAGACGTGAGGACTGCCGCTTGGTCATGGACGTTAACGGGGCTGCAACACCGCTGAAGTTCCGTATGAATCGCCTGTAGAAGTTGGCAAACCCCAGGAACCGTTGTAACTCCTTCAGTGTGCGAGGTTGTGGCCAGTCCTGTACCGCCCTCACCTTACTGTCATCCATGGCCACGCCCTCACGGCTGATAATGTAACCCAGAAAGGTTGTGGAGGTTTGGTGAAATTCGCATTTCTCTGCTTTTGCATAAAGTTTGTGTTGTATCAGTCTTTGGAGTACCGCCCGTACGTGCTGAACATGTTCTTTGAGAGAGTTGGAGTAGATGAGGATGTCATCTATGTAGACTATGACCCAGCGATTAAGCATGTCACGGAAGACGTCGTTAATAAAGGACTGGAAGACAGAGGGACTGTTGGCTAGCCCGAACGGCATGACGAGGGTCTCGTAGTGACCAGTGGTGGTGGAAAAAGCTGTCTTCCATTCGTCCCCTTCTCGGATGCGAATCAGGTTGTACGCACAGCGAAGGTCCAACTTGGTAAAGTATGTGGCCTGCCTGAGTTGTTCGAGGGCTGGAGGAACTAGAGGTAAGGGGTACCGGAACTTGATGGTGATGTCATTGAGTCCACGGTAGTCGATACAAGGTCTTAATCCGCCGTCCTTTTTCTTGACGAAGAAGAATCCTGAGGCTGCCGGTGATGTGGACGGGCGGATAAATCCTTTGGCTAGTTCCTCCTCGATGTAGGCTTTCATGGCTGCTGACTCGGGTTGTGACAGGGGAAAGATCCTGCCCTTGGGAGGTGTGGTTCCAGGCAACAGGTCGATGGCACAGTCCCCGGAGCGATGAGGAGGAAGTTCGGTGGACTTGTTCTTACTGAAGGCCACAGCCAGATCGGAGTATTCTTCGGGTATGTTTAATTTCTCGGTGTCAGAATCGTGGAGTGCAGCGGCTTGAACTGGCAGGGGAGTGATTTGTTTCAAGCAGTTTGCATGGCAGTTGGCGTCCCATTGTACAATCTGGCCCTCCTTCCAGGAAATGTGTGGGTTATGGGTTCTGAGCCACGGCAGACCAAGGATCACGGGGTTGTTGGGTGAGTGGATAACGTAGAAGCGAATGAGCTCATGGTGAAGGGCCCCTACTTGTAAAGCGAGTTCGTCTGTGATATGGATCACTTTGCCTCCGCCGATGGGCTTCCCATCTAGCGCCTCCACTGTCAACAGGGAATTACAGTCTGTTAGTGAGATGTTATGACTTTTGATGAAAGCATCAGACATGAAGTTCCCGGCGGCTCCAGAATCCAGCAAGGCGTGAGTGGATAGACGTTGGCCATTTACGGTAATCTGAATGGGAATTTTAAAGCAGTTGGAGTGTGGTGCAGAACTCACCGCTTTGGGATTGGAAGACTGAGGTCGTACGGGGCAGTTAATCTTGATATGGCCGGCCTGGCCGCAGTAGAGACACAGATGTAGTTGTCGTCTCCTTTCTCTCTCTTCGGGAAGTAGCGGAGTGTAGCCGAGTTGCATGGGTTCCAAAGCGGGTCCGGCTGAGGCGGATAGCCGAACGGGTCGTCGGGTGCGCAGCAGATTGTCAATGTGAATGGCCAGTTCGATGAAAGCGTTGAGCGAGCTTCCCTCATCCCGGCACGCAAGTTCGGCTTGTAATTCCAGTGATAGACCCCTTCGGAAAAGCAGTTTTAATGTGTCCTCAACCCAGTTCGTCTGAGCGGCGAGAGTGCGAAAGTTGAGCGCGTACTCAGCTGCTGTTTGTTTACCTTGGCTGAGAGACAATAGCTGATCGCCGATGCTCTTGCCTCCTTCGGGATGTTCGAAGACCTCTTTAAAGCTTCGCAAGAAGTCCTGGAAGGTGGGGAACGCAGGACTGTCATCTCTCCACACCGCGGTGGCCCAATCCAGTGCTTTGCCAGTGAGCAGGGAACACACAAACGATATCCGACTGGATTCGGTGGGATACAGAGACGGTTGTTGGTTGATGAACAGGGAGCATTGGAGAAGGAACCCCTTACATCTGGCGGGACTGCCGTCGAACTTTTCTGGGAGCGCTAGGCGAGGGTTGACCGCAGGGGAGGCCGCGAAGCCTGGATTGGCGGGAACAACGGGCGGCGGTGTGGCGATTTCAGCAGGGCTAAATCGGAGGCCTTGGAGCGTCTTCACCAGCTCTTCGGTAAGAGAAGTTAAGCGGTTAAGCTGATGTTGATGCACCGCTAGCTGGTTGGCCTGGGCAGTTAGTTCTGACGAAATCTGCATGAGGGCTGCTGGATCGCTGATTGGCGAAGTCTTCTGTAATGATGGGTCGACAGAATGTGGATCCATTTGCAGCTAGTTTATTAAAAGTACTTACAGAGTAGACAGGGCAAAGGCAGAGGCATAAACAGTAACAGGCAATGGTCGGGGCAGGCGGCAGACAAACAGAGTCAGGGTACAGGCAAGGATCAGGGCAGGCAGCAAACAATCACAGTCCAGGAAACAGGCAAAGATCAGGGTAGGCAGCAAAGGGTCGCAGGGAATAAACAGTCCAATCGGTAACAGATAAACAGTCCACAGAAAAACGCTCAGAAATGATCACCTCGGCAAATCAAGACTTCGCGATGTGTGTGTGTGTGAGTGTGTCTTATATAGTGTGAGTGTGATGCGGTGCAGGTGTGTGTGCAATCAGTCCCAGGAGTGAGGGCCCATGGGAAACGTAGTCCGAATGAGAACTGATCAGTATTCCGGTGATGGCTCCCTCCGGTGGTCCGGAGGAGGGGCCGAAGGAGCCATATTCGTGACAAAAACATTTTTTTAGTTTAATCGCGATTAATCGCAATTATTCGCGATTAATCGATTTGACAGCACGTAGTGACCAAGACGCAATGGTTTTGCCTTTGGAAAACCTTTTATTTTCAAGTTTTTCAAGACACAAATTTGTATAATGACATGGGTATTACACCGGTTTATGAACACAAACTTTACAAACTTTTATGTTAGATGCAATTAATCGCGATTAATTGATTTGACAGCACTAATAATATATATATATATATATATATATATATATATTATATTACATAAAATGTAATTGTTACAAATAATACGTTAATATTATTCAATTAAATGTTATAAGTTTTAGTGACTAAGACACAATGGTTTTAAGGCAACATGTGTCCATTGTCCCAGTATTACTGTTACAGTTCTGTAAGTCTTTTAAGCAGTGAAAATAAACCCAACAGACTGTGACTATACTTGGCCAGTGTGCTAATCCTGTGTGAAGGGTTTCAGTCCCTGTCGTCCTCTTGTTACAAACTGCACTGTGAAGGATCTGCCAACATGCCCAGCAATTTCCGGTGCTCAAGTTCCAGCGACCCCAACACCACCCTCCTCACAAACCCCACCCGCCCCATAGTCCCGTCAGGCAACATCCACCCGCCACCTCTCTTCTCACCAGCTGCACTCTTCCATTTGTGCTGTTATGCGAGTTGCAGGAGTACAGGCCACCCCTGGCTAGATGACCTCGCCTGTTGTCAGTCACTTTTAACGGGCAGGTGGATAACCAGCAAGTCATTTGGGCCAAAACAGACGGTTTGATCCACCTTCTTTGATGGGTTCATTAGTGCATGATTTTCTTTACAATTTTACATTTCTATCCAAAATATTTTTTACAGCCTGATGCCACTGGAGAACCTTTTATTTTCAAGTTCTTCCAGAATCAGTTCTTCTGAATCTAAAATGCTGGTCTGTAAAACCCATCAAGAGCATTTTTAGTTTTATTGCGATTAATCAATTAACCACAATTAATCGTGATTAATCAATTTGACAGCACTAAGCTTTTAGTGATCAAGATGCAATGGTTTTGCCTTTGGAAAACCTTTTATTTTCAAGTTCTTCCAGAATCAGTTCTTCAGAATCCAAAATGCTGGTCTGTAAAACCCATCAAGAGCATTTTTAGTTTCATTGCGATTAATCGATTAATCACGATTAATCACGATTAATTGATTTGACAGCACTAAGCTTTTAGTGATGCTGGTCTGTAAAACCCATCAAGAGCATTTTTAGTTTCATCGCGGTTAATCGATTAATCACAATTAATCGTGATTAATAGATTTGACAGCACTAAGCTTTTTCAGTGACCAAGACGCAATGGTTTTGCCTTTAGAAAACCTTTTTATTTTCAAGTTCTTCCAGAATCAGTTCTTCAGAATCTTCTTCAGAACATATTTTGTCCAAAAAAAAAAGCATCTCAAGAACCTGATACAACTGAAATGGTTGAGTAACGGTGTAAATCAGGCTATGGACTCGCATACCAATTAAAAGCTGACACATATGTCCTTTTTCTGTCAACATGGAGGTGGTGTACTGACTTAAAAGAAATATGGTAGTATATCTATTATCTCATCTTTCTGTTCTTCCATAACAAACAGCTTATCAAGACTAAACATCCTGGAGGTTATACACAGGGCAAAACAGAGTTTGAGTGCTGTGAGTAAACACCATAGTGGGCACAGTGGATACGCTGTTATCACACTTAACTGCTACGGGCTCTTCTCCAAACCACCCACATGGAGAGTGAGAACTTCCGCCAACGTGGGGAGAGAACTCACCCCTGGCAAAGTGATCTCTTTACCTCCTGCTCTCCATCTCACACTCACTTTGAATACAAAGAAGAGGCTTCCGAAGAAGCCAGAACCGCTTAGTAATTTTGATATTTTTCATCAGAAACTGATGAAGAGCCATGCATACTGTACATGGGTTGGGAATCTAGAAGAGTTTCTTTTTTCACAGCATATGGAGTCAAATGCTTACATATCATTTATATACAGGTATGTATAAATGTAGAGAGAGTTAGCCTGACAAAGAGGTTTCAGGACGTTGCAGTGTGCGTAGGTGGGACATTTCATTAAAAATTACAAACTTAATTATCCTCAGACCCAGCGGTCGAGATTTCCACCTACACAAGCTCTGGAATGTTGTATTGGAATGTCTTCCAAGAATGGACACACAGAAGTGCTTTGTTTGGAATTAAAGCTTTTGTTTTTCACTGGCTTCTGGACTTTAGCAGTGGAAAACAAGAGCTCTGTCGCTCAGTGCTTCATTGCAGCCCACGCTTGTCTCTCCATGACAAAAAACTCCATGAGATTCCTTCCGTTCCTGCTTGCAGAAATGAGATGTGCTGTTGATTTAGAGCATGACGGACTTTGCTTCCATATTCTCTAATCCACCAGAACCAAAAGTGTGTGTCTGTGTTATTGGCTATCAGGTGTTCAGCACATTTGAATTAATAACACGAAGTCTCCTGTTGTTCATGTTTAACACTAAAACAGGAAATTGTGGCAGCTCATATTGAAGGACAAGCATCCATTTTAGCCATTATCTTTTAATTTTACGTCACACCAAGGAACATGATTTGCTAAGTCAAGTCAAGTCACCTTTATTTATATAGCGCTTTATACAATACAGATTGTTTAACTGTTATTGTTAGTCAGAAGTAGGTGGTATTAGGGGGGCGGGACAATCTCATTCTAGAAAGCATCTGATTGGGTAAAATCTATGTAGAGTCATCAATGTTTTTAGTTTGTTTTTCAAGAAGAGAAAGAGAAAATTTTAAATGTGTGTATTTGATAAAACTTATTAATGTTTCGGCTTGTGCTAATGTTTAGTCTCAAAGATAACAGATACAGACTAAAAGGCTTTGTGCAAGTTACAGAGAGGTGAGAAATTGAGCGGGTCTCCTTTAGGACCCCGAGTGATCCCATTGGTTCAACAGACTTTTAATGGGTTATAATTAGTCAAGACATCACGATAACAACTTTTGATCAGGCATTACCGCCTAGGTCCTAAAGGAGATCCAAATCCTGGGGGGGGCTCCATTTCTCATGACAACAGAAATGTTCTGGATTTTTTCCTTTGCCTTATCTTCCACCAGTTGAAACTGTGAGTCTAATCACTTATAAACATAAACAATAGGACAAACTGAAGTTTAAGCATGAGCAACAGATGTATTAGCGAAAAACGCTAATGGCATCTTACATGCTGCACATCACAACAACAGGCGCAAATGAAATAAAGACATTTAAACCTTGAATTTCTCTATTGGCTATGAATAGATTCGCTCTGTGAATGTCAGCCCAGAGCTTACAGCTCCTGGTTTGTGTTGTTTCCATCCATTTCAAGGCCCTTCGTGGCTTTATTTCTATGAAGGCCGTGTTACAGCAGAGATGTGGCGGCAGCAGTTCACAAAAGGAGCACTCCAACCGATATGAATCATCCGCCGCTGTCTCTGTGTGAGCCCACGCAGCTTGATGGAAAAGGAGTAAAAATAGTCATTATCATTTAAAAGCGCTTTTAAAAATAACATGCGTGAGGGGGAGAGAGCGACAGAGACAAAAAGGAAGAGAAAAAGTAAAAACTTTGCCTCAACAACCCACACTACCTCCAGTAAACCAGGTTAGACCCAAATATTAGTCACCATTGTGGTACAGACACTAGAGGCCTGTTCCATAAAGATAACTGGGGATTACAGTCTAAAAACCTGACTTGAACAATTCAGTCAGGGCTAAAGAGGTTCCATAAAGGACAATTTAAGTTCATGCAATCCCACTAATTTGACCCAGGTTCAATGAGTGAAGATCATTTGATGTGCACTCTGTTTATAAGCAGCCCTAAAGGTCTCCATTGTTGATTCAAATAGCAAACAACTCTTACTGCACGCACCGCAACAGACTTTTAAAAATGGTGGCTGAAATAAAAAGCTGCGTGGAGTCAACCAATCAAAATGCTGCGTGAACTCAACCAATCACGTTCAGCGCCCAAGTCCCACCCCCGAAAGTTCCTGCACTTTGAAAAAGTACTTCCTAGCGAGCAGGGACTTTCTGAGGGGGAAAATTTTACCCGGAACTTCATTTAGACCCGGTCCCTGCGGTCGAAACACACCAAGTACCACCCCAAAGTCCCTAGTTTCAGGGGAAAGTTCCTGAGGTGAAAACGTGGCTTATGTTAAATTTGCCATATGGAACCACATCAACTGACAATAAGTCAGAATAACTGAAAAAAAGTCTGGCTTATTTGGTAAACTTGTTTTATGGAACAGGCCTCAGGTTAGTTTCCCAGCATAAGTTGCCAAAATGACTGAGCTTGAGCTATGCTAAATTTGCTTTATGGAACCAAATCAACTAAAAATGAGTCAGACTAACTGAAAAAAAAAAGCCTGGCTTATTTGGTAAACTTGTTTTATGGAACAGGCCTCAGGTTAGTTTCCCAGCATAAGTTGCCAAAATGACTGAGCTTGAGCTATGCTAAATTTGCTTTATGGAACCAAATCAACTAAAAATGAGTCAGACTAACTGAAAAAAAAGCCTGGCTTATTTGGTAAACTTGTTTTATGGAACAGGCCTCAGGTTAGTTTCCCAGCGTAAGTTGCCAGAGTGACTGAGCTTGAACTATGCTAAATTTGCTTTATGGAACCAAATCAACCGACAATAAGTCAGAATAACTGAAAAAAAGTCTGGCTTATTTGGTAAACTTGTTTTATGGAACAGGCCTCAGGATCAGAAATGAACCAGGGTTCAGTTCCAAAATTGCACTAAATATGATATATAATAAATATATGTATTAGGTCTTTTATACGACAGTATTAATACCTTATGCATTTCATGTTTAATGTATTTTATAGTATTACAGTACTATTTTATCATACTGTATGTATATATATATATATATATATATATATATATATATATATAATATATATATATATATATATATAACCTTTATATGTTACAACATTAAATATATAGGGCTTTTAAAGTATGTTTTGCTAAAACAACTTCTGTTGCACTCCATATATTATAAAACTAAATTCTAACATTTTTCAAGCTATAAAAAGTAAAAAATTAAAAACAAAACTATAAACATATTTATAATCATTTTAATAATTACTATATTATTTTTTTTTAAAGTAACAGCTATAATTTTATTTCTGTTAATTCAGTTGAAGTATTTGACAAAAAATAGATGACAAAATGTGTGTAGTATGGTTAGATAACAAATATGCCCTCATAAAATCAAAACCAGGTGCAAATATTGAATACACATCTACAGATTGTGATGCAGATTTATATTCTCGCTGCGTCTTTGTCTTTCTTATTCTTTTTCCAGTGCTGTGACACGGCTCTAGTCATTTCAGCTCGCCCACTCAGCACACAACTCCAGCCAGACACAGGAAGTGAGTTAAGACTCACTCAGATCACAGGAGCTCAGACCTGCCTTGTGAGTGGCTGCACTCCAGGAAATGATTAATATGTCTCATGGTTCAGAAACAAGAACAGTGGAGTGAGGGAGAGAACTGTAAAGAAGAAAAAGAAGAAGAAGTGGGGGAGTGTGAACCTGCAAAACATTTCAATATCATAAATGGCCATAGCATTTGAGGTGCCTGCAAATGAGTAATTATCAAGGATAATTATGTCCAAAAATTACACCAATCCAATAGGGAACTCAAGCTGTGCATCTGACCTCTGTGACCTTTATCAGTACACAATCATTTCAATGCCTGAATGTGTCCAATTTCTCACCTTGTTTAGACTAAATCCACATCACTTCAGTCTGACACCATCTCTAGCTTATATCATCTGTCCTTCCATCTCTAGTCAGTACGACAGCAGGTTGACTCACCGCTGCAGTGCTTCACTTTGCGGCGCGGTTGCTAAGCAAACCCGGGAGATAAATAAATAAAGAAAGTGAGCGAGTGAATGAGAGAGAGCGAAGGCAGGGCTTGTGATGAGCATGAATGAGTGTGCAGTGCACTCTGGGCTTCTGAATGGATCGGTCTCTGTTTGAATGAGGACTGCCAGATAGGCAGAGCAGACCATGTCATTTCCAGAAAGGACTACGTTTGGGAGTGAAGAGGCAGGGTTTATGGTCTTTACAAATGTGTTATTAAACAGACAAAGGTACAATCCAGATGTTTATTATCACTACATCTCACTACACACATACCTGAATGAAACCTGGGCCTTATTTCACACTAAAATCAAAAGAAATAGGAAATTATATTTTGCATTTAAAAAGGCCTATTGAATTTTTATTGCACTATATTTGTGGCAATAAAGCACATTTTTCACCTCAAATTCTCATTACCATAATGCATAAAAAAAACGTATTACTGTAATCCGAGAAACATAATATCGTATTATTTAATGTTCATAAAGTCACCAGAACATTAACACTTTCTTTTTTTTTATTTCAATTTAATATTTTGAATGACGTTTATTATTATTTATTTTAAAACTGATAAAATATCAAATGAAAGATACACTTAATCTTTTTGTTAAATATTTAATTTCTGATTCCATATTTATATTCTTTTAAAATATGAAATTAGATAATAGAAATAACATATCATACATTTCAAAATATATTAAAAATAAGTATATTAAACTTTGTTATATAATTGATATAAAATGTAATATTAAAAATAATATATTAAATATATTAATATTAATGTATTAAGGACAAATATTGTTTTTCCTAAAAACAGGACTCATTTTCTTAATTGTATTATATATATATATATATATATATATATATATATATATATATATATATACACATATACATATATGTGAATGATTTTGAGATCCATCTTTTCACACTGAGGACAACTGAGGGACTCAAACACAACTAATAAAAAAGGTTCAAACATTGACTGATGCTTCAGAAGGAAACACAATGCATTAAGAGCAGGGGGGTGAAAACTTTTTGAATTTGAAGATCAAGGAATATTGTACTTAATTTGTCTTCTGGGAAACATGTAGGTATCTTCTGTTGCTTCCGAAATGAAAAAAAATTGATATTTAAACAAAATAAAAAAAACATTCGGACATCTTCATCCTGTTCAAAAGTTTTCACCCCCCGACTCTTAATGCATCGTGCTTCCTTCTGAAGCATCAGTGAATGTTTGAACCTTTTTTATTAGTTGAGTTTGAGTCCCTCAGTTGTCCTCAGTGTGAAAAGACGGATCTTAAAATCATTCAGTCACTGCTGTAAAGGGTTCAAATATGCAAAAAATCCTTGAAAACTGAAGAATTTGCAGGACCTGGAGGATTTTTCTGAAGAACAGAGCTCAGTTTAACTGCTCAGAACAAACAAGAGACTCATGAACAACCATCACAAAACAAAAAAACAGTCGTAGATCATCCAGGTAACCACACACAGTATTAAGAATCAATGGTTCACAAACTTTTGAATGGGGTTATTTTAATAAATTCAGCTATTTTTTTGTCTTATGGATTATATGTAAACATCTTTTATGTAAAATATCTTACTCAGGACAGTACTTAATAAAAAATAACATGCATTTTGTATGATCTCTCTTATTTTGTTAAAAATTTTCACATTTTCACAGATTCTGCAAGGGGTTCACAAACTTTTTCTTGCAACTGTATATATATACATATATATAGTATAGTATAGTATATCAGCAGTATATTTCTCTGTTGATTATGTGATGACATTTAGTCTCAGCTCAGACATGTGTGTGTGTTCTTGTCTGCCTGTTGTATATATACACACAGTCTGTCAGAACACTGTGTTCTCTCTGAAGACTGACACCAGAGTGAAAGCTAAGAACAGGAAACACATTACAATCAATATGTTCCTTTTAGCCCAGTCCTTTCTACATTTAATGGAGACTCAACAAACACCAAAACGGATACACTTCTGTATAATTTAAGGCACTTCAACAATGCTTTATCTACAGTACGACTCCTTATTGGACCTCATGTGCAAAACCATATTTAAAAATGATATCCTCACAGGCATAAAAACATGCAATCGGAGGTGAAGTTACGACAGACATAAATTCAAGCATGACAAATCATTTAATGGTGCCAAACAAACTAGTTTTGCAACACACACACACACTGAAACTAAGAATGAAACTTCACACTGGCCTTAAATGACTCACTCACATCCTAGTGTCATAGAAACATCCTCGTAAACAAACTCAAACAAACACACGTAGAGACACGGGGCCGCAACAGGAAGCTAGCTAACGCTGAGAACAACCACTGCTTTTTTTCTCTTTTCAAGACACCAACAATTGTGAAACCCAACACTGCACAAACGTCCTCCCCTACACATGCCAAAACACTGAGGCTAGCAGTCATAGGCCTATTTATGTTTCAACTAAAGCTCCCCCAGCCCATATCTCTGACTCTCCAGCTTCCCATTGAGTCAGATGCCTGTGTGCTGGTATTTACTAGCGTAACAGTTCTGCTTCCTGTCTTGCACAAACACCCAGACACAGAATGCAGACGCTCTTTGGCTAAACTGACCACCACCTGCCCAAGCATGACCTTCCCCTTTGAGCGAAGTGGTGTTAAATTGCTCTGACCTCTCATTCAACCTGTCCGAAATTCACTTGGGGCAAAGGCGAGCCTAACGTCCTCTGCCATTGTTTTCCTCTCAGGTTTGCTGTCGTTAGAGCATTGCCATCATAATACTCTGATGGGTTTGTCTCATTGCTCACCTTTCGGTAGTCGTCTGAACGTTTCAAAAGGGCAGTAAATTGAATTGTGAATATGCCAACAACACTTTTAGGCATGTTATTCAAAAACAAACATGATAGTTACATTAAGTTCTCATAAACAGTATGTTGCTTTGAAACTGTGACTTGGAAAACTAAGCTAATCCTAATTTAAAGTAGTTCGAATCAAGCTAGGTTTTTGGAAAAGTATTTCGCAACTTTACGCAACTAACAAAAAGTAGCTAACTATATTGAAGCTATGTTCTTAAATATATAGGCTAACTACACTATTGTTCAAAAGTTTGGGTTCAGTAAGATTTTATTTATTTAATAATTAACTATTTTGCAAGGAACTTCCTTGCAATCAGTGAATCTGTGTTTGTAATTGATTTTATTCACATGAATCCAAACAAAGTGATTGAATGAAACTGACTTTAAATCTTTTAGAGTGATTTGATTATACTCTAAAAAGCATTAGCCAGACCATTAATCATTCATGTAGCTCATATAGAACTAGCGGCAAGGTCATGGGTTTGGATCCCATGTACAATTTCCTTGAATGCAAGTTGCTTTAGATAAAAAGTGCCTGTCAAAAATAAAGCAATAAGCCCCAAGAAGCTGTGGTTTACAGTGAATTTGTAACAGCTAAGGAGCATTGTTAGGCATGAAGCGTTGTTGTACCCCCTCCTGTTCGAACCGCCCGCTCTAAGCGGGACTCGAACCCAGGTCCGCTGGCATGGGAGTCAGGTCCTCTAACAAGGAGGCTAAAGACAGCAGTCTCTTGCGTCAATCGCTAGAGCACCTCTTGAGTTCAGGGGAGTGAGCTCTTACTGGCCTACGTCTGTTACATATGCTTACTTCCATACTATATAGTAGGCGAAAAACAGTATAAGCTGAGTATTACGAAGGAATTTACAGTGTTCATGAAACAGTATTGCCGAAAAGTACCCGGATGACCTACTACTTCCGGCGAGATTCTGAAGTGTGCAATCAATGGACACTTTACTATCCCATGAGTTCACGAGAGAGGGTTTGTGAATGGAAGTGAAGCAATGCCATTGACGCCGTAGGTCACATGATAATGACAACATGGTAGGTGTAGCGCATCCGGATTTCATTCATACTACACACATTCATACTATATAGAACATACTTTTTAAACAGTCGCCAAATGTAGTACCTACTATATAGTATGCGATTTCTGATGCAGCACAAGTGTTAACCAATTCATGGTTTTGCCTCACAGAGAGAGAACGGACGCTCTTATGTTTGATCCAATCCTCTAATCCCTTTAACAGAGCCCTGACTTCCTCTCCTCAGGGACGCAGGATGAGATGGGGGGGCAGCACCTGTTCAGTTTCCCCCACATCCCCTCCCTCTTTAAAACAACGTCCAACTCTTGCCCACCCCCATCCCATGGCCCTCAGAGCACTTGTAGGGGGCGGAAAAACTGAGGACTACAAATGACAGCTGCACTTTTACTCAGAAGGAGGGCAGCGTGTAGAGGAAGGAAGGATGGATAGATGGATGGATGAGGGAAAATGAATTCTTTTTAAGAGGTAGCACCAGCTTCAGGGTAACCTGGTGTATTCACCCCTCTTGGTTTCTACTTCTTTCCCCTTTGTGCTGTGGATAGAAAACCCAAGACCACTGTTATTAAAACTAAAAATACAATACTTTTTTTCCTTTTTGTTATATGAAAATCAAATCAACACTGACTTGGAAACTTTTTTTATCATGTGTTTTTCATTTATTTTTTTATACTTTTCAAATGTCTTTTAGGTACAGATATTATTCATTTACCCACCCAGATCAATAGACTTTCAATCTTAAACTATTAAAATGCATAAACACTGGCTGCGTTCGAAATCATTTACTTTACTACTATATAGTAGGCAAAAAACAGTATGTGACTAAAGTAGTATGTCCGAATTCAGTATCTGAATGACATACTACATCAGGCGAGATTCTGAAGTGTGCATAAGATGGACACTTTAATATCCCATGAGGCCACTGGAGAGTATTTGTGAATGGCAATGAAGTGACACAACTGATGCTAGTAGGTCACGTGATTATGACAACATGGCGAATGTAGTACATCCGAATTTCATTCATACTACACACATTCATACTATATAGAACATACCTTTTAGCAGTCATGAAGAAATTACTAATTCCACATAAGTACCTACTCAAGAGAATATGCGATTTCAGACGCAGACACTGTCTCACAGCTGTGATGTCATTTCCACAACGCTAAACAATTTATCTTCAAAGTTTTGTGAAGTAAACGCAAAGTAATGTGAATTTTTTTTTTTTGCCAATTATTAAAAAAAAAAAGAGCTATGAAATTAGCCTTAGCAAGACAAATTAGCCATTTCTTACCAAAAATGTTGAAAATGTCATTTCCACAACTGTCATTTCCACGTCACTATGCTATTAAACACAATACATGGTGGAAATGACACTCTAGTGGGAATTTTGATTACTTTCAGAAAATTAAGTGTTGAATTATAGTATATATTGTCATTTACACAATGGAAACTTTGCATTAAAATACATTTACTCTCAAGAAAGGCTGTCATTTGGGAAACATCCATGAATGGCGTCACAAGTCGGCCTGTAATGTCCATGTATGCTTGTTTGAGCAGTGTGTTGGTTTCTCTTACAACAGCAGGCCATCAATCTCAACAAAGGGGGTTATGGGGCCCCTGAGTCAAGCTGTGGAGAATAGATGAAGTTGGGGTCAGAAAACGGCCGGACGCCCCCCAAAACCACCATACTTGACACCCCACCCAACACCCTGCCCCCCCACCTGCTCAACTCAGGCTGAATAACAGATTTCACGCTGTCTGAGGAAGGAGGTTGAGAGCAGATTGTGTGTGCGGAGGAGGATGGGAAGTGGGGGCCGCCATTGAAAGGTGTTAAATGATAGTAAAATGGTGGGATTAAGGCAGGACAATGCCGAGCAGTAATCCCCTTTTCCACAATAACCCCCCTCTATCCATTTCCCTTGTTCCAGTCCTCTGCTCTCTTTCTTTCTCTCCCCCTTTGCTCCTCTCAGGGGTCTCTTATAATGCGGATGGGAGAGAGTGATGAAAAAGAGAAAGAGCGACACGGAACAAAGACCGAAGACATTGAATCAGGACAGTGTTCCCGAATGTACCGAGTGTGTCACGTTTGCAAGTGGACGTTAGTCTGAGAACTTGAATATCCATAAGCGTTTAAACACGCAATCACGCATTCTGAAAGCCACGCAAGACTTGAAAGTGTGACTCTTGACACTCGCCTCTGACTATTGTGATGAATGCAGGAAGGTCAAGGGTTGGGAATTCCTAAGTGATGAGCACAGTTGTTGTTCTTGTCAAGTCCCTTTCAAAGAAGCAGTGGAAAGGTTTGGAGGGCAGCGAGGTTGACAGCCGGGTCAAAAGGTCACCTTTGAGTTTCAAGTTAAAAAAATCCGAAAGAGAGATTCAAAGAGATAAGGGCGAACCGTTCTAGCAGAACATCCAGCATTACAGATGTGATGAGACCGTGACCGTGGAAAAAGAATCCATGCTTAAACTTCGAGTCATTTACATCTTTGACAAATGTTCCAATGATCCTTTGTGCAAAAAAGACTTGACTGAATAATCGTGATCTTAAGCAATGCTCGTCTTATTCCTTACCTGAATTAATTTATTTAATTTATCTAATAAAGGCCTTCTGTAGCGAAGCGATGCATTTGTGTTAAAAAAAAAAAAAAAAAAAATCCATATTTAACAAGTTATGAAGTAAATTATCTAGCTTCCACCAGACCGCCTTCTGTATTCAACTTATGAAGAAAGTGTAAAACTCCTACAGTTCAAAAAACTTACGCTATGTCCTACACCTTCCCTATTCAACTTACAGAAAAAGCTTAACTGACATGATGCCAGTTCCGTTTTTTTCATAATTTGAATACGGAAGGCGGACTGTCCGTAGCTAGATATTTTACTTCATAAGTTGTTAAATACAGTTCTCTGATGTCGGTTAATGGTCACATGACATGCAGGTAAACAAATAAAATCTTTTTTTTTAGTAAGTGTTTTATTTTGATTGTTTTTATTTTAAAATGATTTATTTTAATGTTAATTTAATTACATAATAGCTTTTCATTAAACTCATGAACCCCTGCAGTTCCTTCACGAACCCCAATGTGTGAAACCCTGACTTAATGTAACATTTAATGCACTTCATGTTGTTGATAAAGAATGGAATATATATTTTTATATCAATATATTTTATATCTTTGTATTTTTATATCAATATGGTACAAGATTATCCTATTGAGTTTGGTCAAAAGTAATCTAAAAGTAATCAAGAAGTAGTCAGATTACATTACCTTAAAGGTGCAATATGTAATATTTTCTGTCCGCTAAAGTTGGCTAGAAGCCTATTCAAAACAAAGGCGTAGCTTGATGATGCCAAGTTTGAGTGCGGAATCTTGGGACATGTGGTCTTCACCTCAACGGCCGGTGGAAAAGAATTGGAATAGGACTCGGGAAGAAATCATGTTCATGGATGCGATTATTAACGTTAGTAGTATGAAGCAGAGCAGGACTGAGTGTTGTGGGAGCTGAACGAGGCCACTGGAGCGATTGCGCAACACATGCCTCACGAGCAGCCGAACTTTTATTATGCCACAGTCGCCGGCGCCGCTTCTGCTTTTCCGGTCATGAGTATCTATGGTATGAGGTAACACAGCTCTGTTTAACCTATTAGATACATTTGAGTGTGTTGAAAATGTTATAACGTTACTCTGTGTGTTCGCTCTGTGGCTGCTGTGAGACACTTGTTGCACACTGCAGTAAGACAGATCAATTTTAGAATATCATAATAATAAATGCTGGATGGCTTGTGTTGATAAATGGCATGCAATTAATTTTAAAACGTATTGTATGATGGAGAAAATGCTGTATTACTGTTACTAAAATTAAAGCTGCATTTGATTATGCTATATTAGCTACTTCACAAAATAGTGTTTTTCTCTGAGGCATGGTAAAGCACGGTACTCGCAAAAAAAAAAAAAAAAAAAAAATCAAGAAAATTAGATTTAAACAGTAAGACTAAATGTGTTGAGCTATATAACAATAATTAGTTTTCTGTCTATAAATATATCAAAACAGTTGTTCCCTTGCCTATTAAAACATATAAATATTAAAGCATCTTTGGTGTTTTCATGGTTTCTACAAAATAAAACCGGAAACCGAGGGTAACGCGGGTATGACGCAATTGACAGGCGACTCCTCACACGTCCCGGAGTCTTGGTTAAAATTGCAATTTTCTCACGATTTACAAATAGTTGCAAACATTTGGGATATTGTAAGTACTCAAGTGAACAAAATATATAACACTGGCCTAGTGGTTTTTGGATATTCTACTGCAAAATTCTTACATATTGCACCTTTAAATGTGTAATGGATTACGTTACTAATTACAATTTTTGTCATGTAATTTAGAATCAGTCACGGATTACAATTTGTAAGTAATCTACCCAGCACTGCAAATAAATAAAAATTTAAAATTCCAAAATAATATCACTATATATTCAAAAGTCTTAAGATGCCATGAAAATGACCTACGTTTATTTCAACCGATCTCACGGCAATTTTTACGTATTTTACAAGGTGGCTAATTCGTATGACCTCACTTGTACAATTTCGTACGTTTTTTTTTCTAATTCGTATGTATTTTATGAGTTGCCAAATTCGTATGAATTCGTAACCCTGCCCCTAAACCTACCCATCACTGGGGTTTATGAATTCGTACGAGTGAGGTCGTACGAATTCGCGCGCATTAGCCACCACGTAAAATACGTACAAATTGGTCATGAGATAGCGTTGGTTTATTTTTTAAAATAAAATAAAATTTCCAAATAATATAACTAAACCTGCTGTAAAAATGAACATTTTAGTTAAAAAAAGCCCACATGAGCATCTTTCAAAATGTCACAAAATAATTGAATCATCTTTTCAATGTATTTAAACACCTTTAGTGCAGTCTAAGTCTGCGTTTGTACATGTTTTTGTGTTTATTGCTCTGTGCAAGGGGTGGGTGGAATGGAGAGGCAGACACATTGTAAAAGTGTTGCTGAAAGGTATGCCAGCTGCTCACCATATCGCACTCCTATCAGGGGTTCATGAAGGGGGCATGAGGGAGAGAAGTGTAACAGAGGACAGATATGAACACACACACACACACACACACACACACACACACACACCTTCATCTACCCTCAGAGCGGTGCTGACAACCCTGGTGTCACCTGGTCCATTTGACTGGAACATTTTGTAAAGTGTTGTTCTTGAAAGAGCATCAGATATGTGTCAGATATGTAACATCAGATATGTGTCAATGCCTCAGTGCTAATCCTTTCACAAACTTCCTGTTTGAACATACAGTGACCAGGAAAGTATCTGAAAACTTAAAGTGATAGTTCACCCAAAAATAAAAATTGTGCTATCGTTTACTCACCCTCACATTATTCCAAACCTGTATGAATTCCTTTCTTCTGCTGAACACAAAAGAAGACATTTTGAAGAATACGGGTAACCAGTTGATGGGCCCCATTGACTTTTAAATTATTATTTTTTTCCCATACTATGGAAGTCAATGGAGGTCCATCAACTGTTTGGTTAATATTTAGACAATTTCTGGTTGTCAAATTGACCTCATACATCCTCAAAATCCACAAAACCAATCATATTTAGTAAAATATTTTCTACATTACCAAAGACTTTGAACAGAGACACTTCTCGCAATGTTATGTGCACAGTCGAGTGCTGAAAGGTGGTACAGGAAGTGGAAAGACTGTGGGCTGGGGGTGTTGAGAGGGTGGCAACAACACTGTAGCTGTCACCACAGCATCTGTGTGCCAGTTCCATGTTGTGTGAGACCACAGTCACGAGCTCCCAACTTTAAAAGAGAAAATCCAGCTGTCTCGCAATTGCTCCACACACACTTAGCAGAAGTTTTATATAAAGTTAAAGTTCCCATCAGCACAAAGTGAAAAAGTGCTCAATTCTCCACTAAATAACTGAAGCCAAATTCCGGTACTGCTGCCACATTAACAGATTAACAGGCGTTCACCTACATTTATTGGGGCCTGTATGAGCCCTCATGACCTTTCGTCTGGAGACAGAACAAATACGAAGCAAAACGAGGCTTTTTACGACACTCCAGACAGGAAACTGCCACACCACCTCCTCCGGTTATCATAAAACTACGAGAACAGGCAACTAAAAGTTGACTGGCGTGTATGTTTGTGCATTGTGGGGCTTATTTAGTCCGACCTTGAGGAAAATGTTTATATTACGTGGGCGCTAATGAGAAGGAGAGGTGCTGTTGTATGGCCTACTAGCTGTGAGGTCAATAAAAGTGAATGTCCAGCGCTAATCAGCTAAGGCAGGAAGGAAGGACAGAGGGGGACGCATTAGTCTGGTATAGGCCCTCTTGGACGGAGCGGTTTGGCTGTTTAATGAAGTAGAGGAGGGCTGGGTGAAGCTGTTGCAAGGCAAAACCACAGGAGCCTCTACAAAGACCTTCACATAAATGCCACTACAGTCTTTATGCCAGTTAATGGACACACAAGAATGTTTTCGCCGGAGATGAGGAGAGTGGGATGGGTTTCCTATGTAATAAACAACTGTTAGCCAACAATTTCCAGTCTGGTGACAATAACAGACCCGCTAAACAGGAACAATAATTAGAAAGAGTGTATGATTGAAAGAAGTGCGGTTGCCTTGGTTTCTGTCTTTAGCTACAGTTTTCATTTTAAGCTATTGATCAGGTGACCAGAAGCTGAAGGAGTTATATATACATATATACATTTTTTGGTATATATATATATATATATATATATATATATATATATATATATATATATATTAGGGCTGGGTATTGACACAATTTTCACAATTCAATTCAATTTGATTTCTATACACATGTAAATAAATATAAGTTTATGAGATTTGTAAATTATTGCATTCCTTTTTTATTCACAATTTGTACAGTGTCCCAACTTTTTTGGAATCGGGTTTGTATATATATATATACACATATATATACACACACACACACACAATATTTCAGCAAAGTTGTGCATATTTTTCATCTGCTGTTTAGAATCAGATTTACCAATGTCTGATTCATGAATGAATCACTCTTTTGAACGAGTAAAATGGGTTAGCAAAATAGTTTAGTCGGTGTCATTCAGACCGTGTTCTTTTTTTCAGTCCATAAAAACAGTTAAAATACTTAGAATTAAAAGCGTGGCAGCCTCAGTGTTGTTAAGTCCGCAGTTTTTCTGCAGAATTGGGCTACTTTTACACTGTTACCACCCCTTCCTCTTCCCCCGGAACGCGTTTTTTACCCCCTGTAATGAGATTTTTACCGGTGGCTGGTTGGTACCGTGATTTGGCTAGTTTTGATTAGCAATTGGCCGGGTTTTGTTGTGCAGACCTGGCAACCCTGGGCAGCATATTAGCAAGGTTTTTGGAAATGTACCATGGTAGTACAGCAGAATATTTTTTAACATTTCAAATTTATTTTACAAAAATTGCATAGCTTAAACATAGCATGCTACTTTTGCCATGTAGCTTGTCCAGTACTATGTCCTTTCTCTAAGGATAGCTTTCAGTTTAGTTTAGCTAGCTAAGTTAACATGCCTAAAACTGTTTACTAGTTTGAACATGTTACTGGAAGTTAAACTTTAAAATGCCTTTTCCGTGTGCCTGATACCTAGCCAGCTTTTGTTTTCTGGGCCTAATAAAAAACACAAAATGAACTTCCGATCAACGTCACACTTGACCAAAATGAAAACAGTAGCTCCCAAGAATATCAATTGTGCCCTAACAAAAGTCTCAAATGTTTTGGTGGAGGTCACAGGCAGTCCAGGCAGACTTCTGTAGAGTGATTGATGACAGAAAACCAGTCATCGGTTGCATAACCTGGACACACAGCCCTTACCCCCCATTAACAAAGAAAACAGTGATCCAGTTACCACATTAACACCAGAGTGCATTTGAGATGGAGCATGGAGTTGTTAAAAGCCAGATCTGCTTGAATTAGATTAGATCAATGAGTTACAACGCTGGTTTTTGTATTAGGAAATGATTATGACTCATTTTTGTTGGCCTAAATATTAAGATGAAGTCATGAACTGTAAATGGAGAAGAAGTTGATCACTTATATCCGTCCACTCATGAACAAATTAAAGAAAACATCAAATGATTACATATGTTTGAATAAGGTATGTGTTTAACAGGGAGTGGTGGCAGGTTTAGTCTTGTGTGTGTTGGTTCTAAACCCACAATCACAACAATCATGTTTCCAGAGAAGCGATGACACACCTTCACAAACAGGTGCTGTCACGTCTTTTTCTGCTCTGCCGGACGTGAACCAGGCGACCTTGCTCTTGTTGAGCACTCAGGAGGCCGTACACCTGGTGCAGAACAATGACTGTTTGGTCACATGACAAAAGTCTTTTCAGGTTTGATCAATGTGAAGTTAAAGGGATGAGCCGGATTCCTTCATGCTGAAATAACCCTGCAGTGTGTTATGGGAAAACCTTGACTTGACTTGCTGTGGTTAAATAAGTGTAATGCTGTGGATTCCACATATTCAACATCATCTTATACAATTAAACCAGTAAATCTGTTTAAAAATAATTACTGCATCTGGATTTTCTACATCAATATGCATTGTGTTTTTTAATAAAATAATTGCAATAAGAATTGCAATAATTTAAAAAATAAATACATTTAAAACTGAATTTATTACAGGCATTTAATATTTTTAAGTTCAATGCAATCTAATAATTGGCTTCAACATCAATAGGCCTACTAAACAAACAAAAAGTGTGCTAAAATATTTAATTCAGTAATATTCATACAATACTGACAAAACACTCACTGTGATATGAACAGCCAGACAGCCTGTTTTAAGTCTCTGCGCTGTATTTTTCATTCACTAAAAAGAAGCAGCCCAGAGTCATTCATTCGGGAGGTGGACTATACCGGTTTCGCTATGCCTTTGGTTCACTAAAAAGTACTGGCTCATAAGAATCATTCGTTCAGGAGTCAACCGACTACATCAGCTTTTGCTATATGTTTTTTATTCACTAAAAAGAACGGGCTCGTAAGTGTAATTTGATCAGGAGTCAACTGACTACACTTGGTTGCTGTATTTGTTTTTGCTTCCCTAAAAGAACTGACTCATAAGAGTCATTTATTCGAGAGTCAACCGACTACATCGGTTTTGCTATATATCTTTGATTCGCTAAAGAGAACTGGCTCATCAGAGTCATTTGATCTGAAGTCAATCGACTACGTCGGTTTTGCTCTATGTTTTTGATTCACTAAAAGAACCGACTCATAAGAGTCATTTATTCGGAAGTCAACCGACTACATTGGTTTAGCTATATGTTTTTGATTCGCTAAAATGAACTGGCTCATAGGAGTCATTCAACCGACTACATCGGTTTCGCTATATGTTTTTGCTTCACTAAAAGAAACGACTCATAAGAGTCATTCGTTTGGGAGTCAACAGACTACATCGGTTTTGATTCACTAAAAAGTACTGGCTCATAAGAGTCATTCGATCAGGAGTCAACTGACTACATCGGTTTTGCTATATATTTTTGATTCACTAAAAAGAACTGACTCATAAGAGTCATTCAATCAGGAGTCAACAGACTACATCGGTTTTGCTATATATTTTTGATTCACTAAAAGAACTGACTCATAAGAGTCATTTGTTTAGGAGTCAACCGACTACATCGGTTTTGCTATATATTTTTGATTCACTAAAATTACTGGCTCATAAGAGTAATTTGTTCGAGAGTGAACCGACTACATCGGTTTTGCTATATATCTTTGATTCGCTAAAAAGAACTGACTCATAAGAGTCATTCGATCAGAAGTCAACCGATTACATCGGTTTTGCTTTACGTTTTTGATTCACTAAAAGAACCGACTCATAAGAGTCATTCGTTCGGGAGTCAGCTGACTACACTGGTTGCTCTATTTGTTTTTGATTCACTAAAAGAACCAACGTCATTCGTTCTAAGGTGGATTACACCGGTTGCACTGCATGTTTTTGAACCAGATAAGAGTCATTCCTTTGAGAATCAGTCTACAGTAATCGCACTGCCTCTTTCGCCCTTTAGACTCAGTAGCGTTGTTGCACGAAACTCTAGAGTTAGGTTATTTTAGCACGATGTTCCATCCGCACCAACGGAGGAACGGGAGAACCATTAACAGAACCAAATGACACAAACTGCGGAGCAGTTTTGCATTTATTGTGGATGGATCAATTTCTGGTCACATCGCTCCTAATGTGTAAAACCAATGTAAAAAATATTTCTATCCATCAGTTTTTTGTGTATCAAGGCCTGCTTTAGAACACAAAACCATATAGTCATAGCACTGCTGCATTTTTCAACATCTCCTCATTCGTCCTTGTGAGAGTTTCATTCTTTCGTTTCAGGCTACAAACTGAGAGCATAAACAGTTTGACATGAACTAAAAATAAAACATCCTAAAGAATGTTTCTCTCTCACACTTCTCTCTGCTTCCTCATCCTCTGTACAAATGGTATCATGAGATATAAAGAGGAAGCCAGATATAACTGCTACCATTTTGTGTCGAGGTCCACATGACCACCCGATAAATGCCGCTATTCATTAGCTTTCACAGCGAGGGAAGAACCTACTTTACAACCGCAGACTGGGTTTTACTGCCTCAGAGGGTTTGGTCTTGTATGACCTCTATTTAGGTTTCATTGTGTTCCCTCAATGCTTAACAGTGAAGTGATCTTTTGTGAGAGGTGATTCATTGGTTTAGACATTATTAATGAATTACTGTGAACATCTTACACATTAAGTCATTTGTCAACAAGTTACAAATGAAGAGAGTCAGAACTGAGAGAATGAATGAATTCAACAGTGCCGACTGAGGCAATTTCCCTCTAAATAACAAAACAAATGGCACACCTAATCTTTCTGTCAGGGTGTCATTTGACCCTTCAGTTAAGGGTCAAACCTTTGGTTCCACCCATAAACACGGATAAACACACACTTCTCCTTCAGCATAATTATATCCTGTTATAAAAATTCCACTCTGTTCTGTTTGCGCCTTCATGACTGAGACTCATGAAGACAGGCGTTTTGAAGAGGCAGTTCAAAAGGTTGCTCCTGAGGAGGGGGAAGCGTCGCACCTGATAAGGAACTGATGCAGGGCACACGGGTCGCTTTGAACCTTTTGATCTGGTTAGGAGGTAAAGAGGTTTGCACTTGACGACCACACAAGCTCCAAACAGGAAGTGACAGTAGCACATTCTTTCAGACAGTGCCAGTCTAATTGATGACAAAACTGAATGTTTTTATCACATAGTCAGTGATACAGTAGTTGAAGTGAATATTTCTTTCTCGCTTTTGCTGATCTATCTTCCTGTTGCTGAGCTAAGAATGCATTAAAGTCAAATTACGCAAGAATTACCTTCACTCAAGCATGAGAGAGAGAGAGAGAGAGAGAGAGAGAGAGAAGCAGAATGCTGACCTGCTTAAATATTGATGAGTTTAAAACAGTCATGCCGTGCTCAGTAAACTGTTCAGGTCTTTTCCTTTCAGTGTTGAACAAAGGATGTCAAATCATCCATCCTGCCCCCTGTACAAGATAAAACGGGTCACAGATCCCTCACTGCCCAAATGGTACGTTTATTTAGATTTTTTTAATTCATATATAAACAATAATCTATTAAAAATATATATAAAACTTCAGAAAATAAAAAATTATACGCAGTAACAAATAAACATGTACATAAACATTAATCACAATAATAATTATAACAACTTTTAATAAATATTACATTTGTATTATTAAAAAAAAACCATTTTTATCTCAAGTCTTATGCTCAAAATGGTTGAAATTGGTTTTGTAGACACATATAAATGTATTTGAAATGAAAAATGTGTTAAAATGGTAATAAAAATGGCACAAATTTTATTAGTCCAAAAACTAAAATTATATATACATATATATAAGATCATATAAAACAAAAAATTATAAGCAATAACAAGTACAAAAAATAATATTACACACACACAAACACATATGCAGCGGCTATTTGCACTAAGTGAAAATAGCATATTTTCTTAGCAATAGATGCTATTTACACAGTGCAAATAGCAATAAATTCTATTTACACTAAGTGTAAATAGCGATAGATGCTATTTACACAGCGTAAATAGCAATTACATGCTATTTACACCGAGTGAAAATAGCATATTTTCTTAGCAATAGATGCTATTTACACTAAGTGCAAATAGCGATAGATGCTATTTACACTAAGTGAAAATAGCAATATATTCTATTTACTCCAAGTGACAATAGCAGCATTTTCTTAATGATATGCTATTTACACTAGGTGAAAATAGCAATAGATTCTGTTTACACCATGTAAAAGTATCAGTTCTTTGCAATAAGTGTAAATAGTAATTAGATGCTATCTATGCTTTATATGGACAGATACTATTTGCACCTCAGTATTTTTGTACATTAACAGGATGCAATAATTTCAGAGTGTAAATGATTGTATTTATTAAAATTATTAAATGGATGCTGCCTTATTGGGAGAATAAAAACTAGGACTGCACGATTTATCGCGATTAAACCGCACGCGATTTGGAAAAGGTTGCGATTATTTAATGCACAGCTTGTCAGAGCTGTACGGCTCTGTGATCAGTAGTAAATGCTTCTCCATCTGAAAGCCAGAGGGCGCTCTTGCGCAGAAACCCTGCCGCAGAAGGAGATAACACATCATATGGCTGTGGCTGAATAAACAGAAGATTGAAACGCTTTGATTGATTAAACATGACTAATAAACACAGGACTGCCTTATTCTGTGTAAGAAGCCACATCATCTCAAAGAAGGACGCTCAACTGTCGTTAAGAAGTGAGTTTGGAGTAAAAACGTTATTAAATGTTGTCTTTTGTTGGACAAGATGTTAATGCTTCTCATGTCTGGAAAGATGTTTGACGCGTGTTGCTTTTTCAAATGTACATTATAAGCGAATCAAACTCGCAGTGCTTTCAGATGGATTAGTATTTGGAGTCATACTTCATTGACAAGCTGCGCATAAAAAAATAAAATAATCGCAGCCTTTGCAATTATATAATCGCACTAAGAATCGCGTTTAAGTTCAATGTTATTTTTCATATCATGTGATAAATTGTGCAGCCCAAATAAAAACCCTTCCTACACATTCCTCTAACCCTACCCAATAAACACTTTTAACATTATTAAACAACATTTTTTAATTTTTATTGAAAATAAATGCGAGCCTAGCGAAAGGCAGATTCGAACCCGCGACGATCGCGTTGAAAGCCAGGTCTGCGAGCCTTACTCGCTGCTGCTGCGCCACTGAAGACGTTGAATTCTGTTTTTTTTTTAAACCCAACCAGACATTGGTGGGCGGAGCTTGTGTATATAGCGTTTGCCAACAAGGGACACTATTTGCACTTAGTGTAAATAGACACTCCGATATAAATATATATATAACTTTTTAATGATACATTTGAGTTAGTAAGCACATGTATGTATATATATATATGTGTGTGTTTATTTTATTTTGCTGTTTTGTTGCTGTTACATTTGTTTGTGATCATTTGAGCACCTTTCCCCTTAAATTATTACTGTAAGTGCATATACTGCATATGGGTTACAGTAATAATAATTTAAGGAGAAATGTGCTCAAATTTCTTTTGATTTAAATATGACCCTTAATATTCTTTGTAAAACTGACTTGGTTAATGTGTTATTTTTGGTGTGTAAAGCAATTGTACAGTCCTCTAACTCGATTTTGATAGCAAAGGTCACAGCACTTTGTATATGAGTGTCTACAGTGGAATAGCAGTCATTTCAGTAGGAAGAGCGCTAAACCAGAGTTCAGGATGTGGTCTGCGGCTGTTGGTGACAAAGGGGGGGCTGGAGTTTAACTGTTAGGAACTCATGCTCAGATAACACCATAACAAAACTTATGACACCATGTGGCTACTGCCAGTCACTGCTCCACTGAGAGATGTTTACACCCTTTCATGCTAAATCACCCTCAGCTCTGATCCAGCAGTGGTTTCCCATTACCCACCAGCTTCTATAGCCATATTGGCAAAAAAGTGAAGTTTACTTCTAAAAGGTCACCAGAGAAGGTCACCAGAGTTTAATGGTTCATCTTGTGTGCAGAAATAGAACATTTGTCACCGTAGAGCAGAACATCCTGTTCCCTCACACAAAAGTCACTGGATTTGATGTTTCATTTAAAAAAAGTGGCATATTTGCTACAATTAGAGATTTGGAAAGATGTTCCTCACACTCTCTGATTAAGTAGTGTGTGATAGAAAAACAACAACAAAGCGAGAAGAATCAATGTGACTTCTGCACACATGCGAAGAGTTTCTCTAGGAGCGCATGCATTGAGTGACATCCATTATTTACTCCTTTTGAAGGTTTGGGCTAGTACACAGTGAAAACACTTGAATCTTTAATAAGAGTACCGTGGTTGTGACTGTATTTGGGGAAGCTGACGTGTTTTGTGTCTTCACTGACTCAAGGATCCATGGTTGTTTGTCTTTAGTATGCAATGGGGCGTGAAACAGCATTGGGTGCACCTGAGCGGGCAGGAGGTGACGTGTCAGTCTCATGTCGCACTTCTGAGATGAGATATGCCATGGTAAGACTTGCAGATGAGCTCCGTGTTTGTAGCAGTGATCGCTAGAGAGGTGCGTGCAGAAGCCTCAAGTTTGATCCTGTACAACACAAAACAAGTAGTTGAATTCTTCCTTATAGTATCAGAAAAACTCAGATCTTGGATTGTGAATGATCACAGATTGCCCAAGCAGAATTCCCTGCAGAAAGCAGAAAGTCCCTGTCCGAACCAGAGTAAAAAAACAAACAAAAAGTATATAAAAAGGTAACTGCAACTTTATATCTCACAATATATATTATTTCTCACAATTACAGCTGTATATCTCACAATAGTAAAATTATTTCTTAAAATTACAGTTTTTCTCTCGTAATTGTAACTTTACTTCTCATAATAACTGACGGTTTGCAAAGACCCGCCCCCTTTAGTTACTCTTGCTACGTCATGTTCTCACGCAGTGAAAAATACATCGCGGAGCAAAGAGGACACTGACAACGCGTCGACAGACAAGACAGAGCAGGTTACTTTTGATATGAAACAAAGTCTCAAATTTCAAATTTTGTAATTTTTAAAGAAATTTAAACAAATTCCGTTTTGTGGCTCTTTAATGTGTCGTGACAGATCGCTGCAGCGCCTCAGTTCAAGCGGCTCGTGAACCGATTAGCTCTTCCTACTAGTTCATTTATAGCATCAAATAAACATGAATGAACAACATAAGGAATGTTGTTTCAATCGCGGAAAGACGTCAGTACACACCATTTTTCAAGTTCAAGTCATTAATCTGCTAACTCCCCTGACTGCTTTGTCGGACAAAATGGCGGATTCGGCGTTATGATGGGTTAGATCGCCTGTCAATCAATGTAAAGGGTCAATTGCTACTGTATATACCACAAAATGACTATATAATTCTTAACTGTGATTTTATCTTACATTTGTGACATTATTTTACAAAATTGCAGCTGTTTCTCATAATTGCGACTAATGCTGCCTCCGCGTGCTCTCAGAATTATCGTAAATATGAGTTTCCTAGGTAAAAAATTGCACATGAACGCCCTAACATGTCGAAATTTGAATGCGATAAGCTCATAATCACGATTTCAGAAGTGGGAATTACCAAATTTCCTATAGCACGTGAATTTTATATCTCTCATTGTGACTTTATATTCCTAAACCACGACTTTGTATCTCGCATTCACAACTTTTTCCTCATAATTACGATGCATATCTCACCATTTGACTTTATATCTCACAATTGCCACTTCATATCACACAATTTTTTCGTGTAATACAACTTTTGCTTCTTATTATCAAGACTTTTGACTCACATTGTGACTTTATATACCTCAACTGCCAGTGTATTTTTCATTATTGCAACTCTTTATCTCACAGTGACTGTATATTTCACAATGTTACTCAAGGCTGTGCTGTACAAAAGGCTGTAAAGTGAAGGCTGTGCTGTACAATGTTACAAAAGGCTGTGCTGTATCGTGAATAAGTCACAGCCGTGACTTATTCACTATACAGCACTAGCCTTGAGTACCTTATTGCTTTTATAAAACGGTTACCACACAATACAAATATTAGCCAGAAATATGTATCAATGTAACTTTCATAAAGTAAACTAAAAGCCTTCCTTCTGCCGGAAAAAATTGTCCCTGACCATGAACAGCAACAGAAGTTACATTTTCACACCATTAGATGGCGGCAAAGACTGTCTTTATGAGTGTGTCAGTCAGTGGCAAGACTTTTATATCAAAAAGACTGAATTGTTTTGAAAATGGAACTGACAAAATGCTTTGACTAGCGCTGTCAGTCACGGGAAAACCCCTTAATTGTTAAAAGGACAAGATAATACATCGGACATTTAAACAGATTTTTTATTATGAACATAGGACTGACCTGAAGGAAAATGCTAAATCTGAATGCACGTAATAAACTCGCTCACTCGATCTTTTTCTCACAACTCTCTACATAATATAGTAAGCTTCAATGAACTATATCAATTGAGAACATACAGTTTACATTGCTAAGAGTGGGTGTTGTGTAGTGATACACAGAACCGTTGGGTGAAGCGGTCATAGCCGTGTTTTATCGTGAATAAAACACAGCTATTGACAGATATCAGAATCAAGGACAGGAACTAACTGTTTTATATATAAAATTTTACACGTAACTTGCATGAGCTCATCCACAACCATGTTGTTCCAACAGTCTAGAGTTTCCCTTACTTTATAAATATACAAATATTAAAATGTGTTGTGTATATGTGTTATGTGCATGTCAGGTAAAAATTCAGCACTTGTGTGAACCCGGACAGAGATCCGATCAATACGTTCTTGTGTAACCTGCTCGGCCGCTGGAACCACTGGGCTAAAACCAAACAGAAAACCTCCTTCCTAAATCATTAAATGCATTGTGACTTAAACTGGAGTTAGCATGGACACATCATCATTTAATTAAACAGGCTTCTCCCGGATACTGAGGCAGCAGGAAGAAGATAAGCTAGCGAATACAAGAGACTTAGTCATTCAGCCAAAGCATGAACAAAACGGCTAAATATACTTGACTACCTCATTTGCGTTTACATCAGCATTGCGTTAAGAATGAGTAAACATCACAATACACTAAGAATGAATAAAATATAGTTGTAGCCACATTGCACATTAAAATTGTAATATTCTAATGAATACTTCAGGTTATGACCTACGTTCATTCGATCTCTCTCTCTAAATCCTTTGAAAATTCTGACATCATAGGCAAGGGAGCTGCATTTGAATCCGTTCCGCCAATGTTCCCCTCAACTGCTTCATTTTTGATAAGATGATTTCATATCGAAAGATTTTATGAGCCACCTCATGAGATCTTCACTACACGTGTCATGACATCATACTGGATAATGCACACTAAGCTCGCACCACTTATCAAATGCACATTAATAATGTAAATCATTTTTGCATTTTAAAACATCATGTCATTACATGCTTCCACGCCAGCTCTTTCTACTCAGACTAACCAAGCAAGGTGGTTCAGGAGAAAAACAGTTTTAGGGTATGTTTACACAATGACGTACTAAAAACAGAAAAGTTTTTCCTTTGTGTTTTTCGCAAATAGACAACGTTTTCAAAACGATCCGTTCACACGGATCCATGAAAACATTCCATTTTCAGTCCCCCAAAACGCTGTTGTGGTGTAAATGAACGGCCAAAATGCATGAAAACAGTGTTGTGTAAATGGCCACTTAAAAGTGAAGTGTGTAATTTCTGCACCATTAGAAGAACCTACAACAGTAATCTATTTGTCAGACAACAACATTGGCTCAACCAATGGCATGGGCCTGGAGCGGGTTTATCTGGTTGTTTGACCAATGGCAGCCGAGAGAAGTGGTTTTTTAAAACTGTTTAAAAACAATTATTTTTGTAGTTTCATTTGGTGTCACTAGTGGCACAGAAATTACATATTTCACTAGCTAGTTTACTAACAGGAAATTTGGATTAAATGCTATTGAAAATTAACCATGCCTTTACTACAGTAACCAGAGTCTGACTATGGTAATTTACCATTTTTTGCTACAATTAAATAAAACAGGCAAAAATGCTGAACCCTGTTAAATGTAAGTTGTCTAGATTTGAACTAGATAGATTAGACAACAACATTGCTATGTAGTTGCTGGGGTGTTCTGAGTGGTATAGGAGATCACAGCAGTCTTTTGCATCAGCCTCTCACACAAGAAACTTGGGTGTAAATTTTGTGTTACTGTGTGTTCCTAACACTTTCAGATAACACACATTCCCACATTCTGAAACATGTGAGATTAAGAAGAGCGTGTGAGGTTTTATTCTTAGTCTGGGCTCAGTGTTCCTGTCACTGGCTGGCCTGGAGGATTTTAAGGCCTCAGCCACCTCATGCCCGCCTACAACTTCACTTTCATGTGTGACTTCTGCTAGAGAAACAGAAACTATGCCAACCATCATCATCACAGAATCAAGAACATTCCTGAACTTTATCTGACCAGATGACCCTCTTTTCATTTCTGGAACTGATGGATAGAGATAAAATGAAGTGTGTGGCGTCAGTGCAACTTCTGGTTTTTGTTTTGGATTTGTGAGGGAAATATTACACCTCTCCAACGAAACGTGCATCAAACGCATTCCTTCAACCCACTATTGACCTGCTGGCTCCGCAAACACCTTGGTTCTCCCTCAGCCCATCTGTTCCCACACCTGTCCAGTATTCCTTATTCAGTAGACTGGACCTCGGGATTGTTGTAAACACTGAGGAGTGGAGAGATTTATTATTTTGTTGAGATGAAACAACAAAGAAAAGATAAAAAAAGGGTAAAAGTAATAGAAGTTACAAGTATCAAATTAAACCTTTCTTTTCTTTGTTTTCATTTTGCTCAGTATAACGCTAACTGGTTAAGAAAAGCACTTTCTATTAATTAGAACGAGATATCACAATAACACCCTATCTTTGATCTGCCATCAAGAAGGGGAGATAGTATCTTGCATGGCACTTTAAAAAAAAAACTGAAATATAAATATTTTCAGTTAACCTTTGGTTAGTATGTGAATAGCTTAGCATATTAGCTTAGCATAGCGCTAACAAGTACTAAGGGAGGTGGAGAGGATTCTACATGAGGATACCACATAAGATGTGTCCCAATTCAGAGGCTGCATCCTTCGAAGGAAGCAGACTTCAAAGGCCATGCCTTCTAAGTCTGCGAAGGTCGAACTGAGCATTGTTAAATGGAACGGTCTAGCCTACGGAGGATTTCTTATCGCCAAACGACTGTGAAAGCTGCTGTTGGCAAGCAGCAGTAACGTTTGTCCTAGACTTTTTTGAAAGATATATTTAACTGTTTGAAAACAAATCAGGGCTCACAACTTGTCTAAATATGTTTTAGACATATTAGACATTTAGACATTAGTCCATTTATGTATATAATAAAGAGTATAAACTATATAAAAATCGCATCTTAGTAAGTCAACATTTGAACAATAAATTCTGGGGTAGGCTAGGCCGCGAAGGATCCATCTGTTGTATCCTTCATTGACTGGGAAACAAAGGACGCATTTCGAGGCCGCATTTGAAGGAGCCTTCGAATAGGAAAAGCCTTTGTTGTGCCGCTGTGACACAATCGGACTTCAAATGCGGCCATCGAAGGATGCAGCCTCTGAATTGGGATCTGGCTAATGGGACACAGCTATTTCAGTCCAGTTTTGTTTGATCTAGTAATCACTTTCTGTATATTTAAATAATGCAAATGAACTAAAAAGCTTCCTGGTGTTTTTATATGCCACTTTTATGGCCACTTTATTCTTAAAATTCAGTCTCTGTCCAACCAGCCTCCCCAAGATGATTCCAGATGATTCAACACCTCTGCTGTCAGCACATCATCCTCAAACTCCTGCTAACTTCGCTAACAACACGACTCATGACTCAAAATAAGGCGTGACAACCGGAAAGCAGCAAGATGCTAAAAAGAGCAAACAGAGTGGGTGCTGGAAGAAATGCCCCACTTTGAAAAAAAAGAAGAAAGGAGAAGAGATATGAAAGACGCATCGAGACTCCCTTCAAATACGTAATACTGAGTGAAAAAGGATGGAATGGGAATAGAGAGGAGGGAAGAGGGGGTTGACTGATTCATCCGGTTTCATAGGCAATTTATTTTGGTTCAGTGGAATAACAAACTCTCGAGGGGGAACCTGAAGAGAGAGAGTGAACATAATACAGGCCAGATATGGCTGATGACGTCAAAGCGGAAGAGCGCTGGATTCTCCATCTCAAACAAAGTAGGACAAAATAGAGGGATTGTGTCAGACATGACATCCTTGAGGAATCCCTTCCAAGCCAGGCCATGTCATTCCCATTTCCAAGCGAACAAAAGAGCTCATTAATAATAATAAGCATACTCTTTTGAGAGGACAAATGGAGGTCAGAGATTAAGTTCCCTCTGGTTATTATGTCAATAGACGACAATAATACAACCAGCGTTTCTCTTTTATAAACAAAATCTGTTTGCTTTTGACGGTGCGGTGCGGTTTACCTATGGCGGCTTGTGATGATTGGCGCTGTGAATATTCACAGGTTTTGATCTTTTTGAAGGGAATGTGGGAGGGTTATGAAATCCAGCCAGCCCACCGCCCATTGATAAACACTAGGAGGGATTCTCAGGCAGTTATGCAAGGCATTAGTCATCCTGGCATGATTCATTTTGTCTCTCTCTCTTCACACTCCCCCGTTCAAAATCTTCTTCCGTTATTATTTTTTTATTTTTATGAGACGGAGGGGGTGCTGACCTCATTTTCAAAGGGATGCTATTCTGGGTCAGTGGAGGATAGACCAGTCAAATGCCCGTTCAGCAAGAGTGGGAAGAGGTTTATCTGTTCTCATGCACCATTGATGATTCTGATCATAATGAAGCATACAGGCCAAGAAAATGGTGAAACATCACAGTTTCTGAAGGATCATACAACACTGAAGGTCGAAGCCCTCACAGGAATAATTTACATTTAAAATACATTAAAATAGAAAACAGATATTTTCAATTGAAATAATATTTCACAATATTACTGTTTTCACTGTATCTTATGATCAAATAAATGCAGCCTTGGTGATGACATTCTTCTTTCAAGAACATTAACAAATTTTACTGACCCCAAACTAGGGGTGTAACGGTACACGTATTCATACCAAAAATGTTCAAAACGCGTCTTTCGGTTTGGTATACATACCGACGAATGCAGAGTTGTAGCCCATTAAGCACTTTTAACCATCATTAACCACCAATAATTGCAATAAGCTTTGTGTTTTGTTACTTTCGATAATAAACAAAGTCGCATCCCTCAAATTCTGTCCATTTTAGCACGAAATTCAAACAATAAATGCCGTTTTGTTGCTCTTTGATGTGACAGTTAAAGCGGCAACGCGGAGCGCGAGTGAACGCGATCATCTCTTCCTCTTTAATACTAGTTACAGAATAAACATAAATGATCACATCTGAAGGTATGTTGAAAGATACGGTACAACTTACTGAAACGTATCTCGTGTAATCGCTCAACCACTGTTTTAACCACGGAAAGAAATTAGCTTGTAAACAAAATGTCACGTAGCCTAGCATTTACCTCAGAAATCACAGACTGTGATGACACGTTTTAACGGTCATCAATATCGTAAATCCTGCAAAGTTTTTTATATTTTCATTTTTTTTAAAACGTAGGTACATTTATAACACTATACTTAGTATTATATTACCTTTGCATCAAATTTGGTTTGGTAGTTAACGCAGCTGTGAAGCTGTTTCTAATACAGCGGCTATGGGAGTGACGGTAAAATTGACATCTTTCTCTCTTCTGACTGCCGTCATCAATCGCTCTCTATTTTTTCCCTCTTTTGAAAGTTGTGAAAACACTAATGTGGAGTTTTTCTTTTGCTATTTGAGAAAATGGAAACACAAAAAATATATTTAATGTATTCTCTCAATTTTACCCAACTATGACGACTTCTGCTTCTGAGAAACGCAGAAAGCTTGTTAGTTCGCTAGAGAAATTAACTCTTGCCTTGATTATTTAATGTATATATGTTTAATGTATGTTTAAATCTGTCATGAAAACAAGTTATGACGGCCACTGTGTAAATGAATATATTTTAACATCGAACTGGAGTAGAAACAGATTTAGAAGTTAATGCAAAAACTGCCTTATGCAATTTACATATTTGAATACAATTTTTATGTGTTGATTATTATATCTAAAAATAAATAGCAAATAATTTTATAATTTGGGCTCTGCTGTTAATTATAACCTTTAATATAGTATAGTAATGTGCAAGAAAGCACTCCCTGTAGCCTAGTTCACAGCATTAGCAGAGACTGATTTTTTTATCCTAATTTATTTGAAGAGAGAGACACAATTTGTTCAGTAAACCACTGTTTAATTTAAAAAAAAAGTTTAGTTTTATGTTTAGTTTTCTCCCTCCTGCTGTACCGAGCCCATACTGAACCGTGACTTCAATACCGAGGTACATACCGAATCGCCATTTTTGTGTACTGTTACACCTCTACCCCAAACTTTTGAATGGTAGAGTATTTTAATTAATAATTTAAATAATAATAATTTAATAATTAAAAAAAAAAAAAAAAACATTTCACACTTTCAAAAGCTCTCGATCCAAAAAGAATTAGGCATTGGTAAAATATCTACAACAGTTACTTTTAAATATCTGTCAGTGGAGAAAGACTTTGTGATATGGTATAGTTATGGCATTTACCAAACGGGTCAAACCTTGACCCACTAACTTTATGACATTATTAATGCTATACTCATCTTAATTGAACCTTCCTCTAAGTGATGGACGCATCTATGGCTCATCTAAGAGTTTTTGCAATTGTCGTTACCTCAATGGGACAACATAAATAGATTTTTAATGCAATGCCACACAAAATCATGCAATATTTTGTTTCTTGGAGTTTGTACACTTGTTCCAAAATTTGTTCCAGAACAACTACAGAGAACTGCACCTAGTCCTGTGCTCCTGAATCGATGACATCATTGTGCTTACGTCAAGCCCGAGCCACTGCACTGGCATGTGCTCTGCCCCCCTTTTCCCGAAACGACTGGTCCTAATAAAAAAAGCTTGCGTATGGAAATACTTTCCATAATCTATCCTACGAATGGTTTGAAACATTTTCAGCCAATTTAAACCCACAACTTCAGACTCTGAATTGTGCTTCAAATCCATTTTTGCACACCAGCGTCAATTCGTGGGATCTTTGGCTGAACAAGTGCACGATTGTATTTCATTGCAACTTTGTACTGCGGTGCCTTTGCAATGACGTCATTATCTCCCTCCTCTTCCTCACTGCTGATGAAGATGGGGGTGTGGATGGATGAAGCTGTGCTCGTCCTCACTCGCCCTCCTTCATTTTAGTGATGCTCAGTTTTTGCTGTCCCCCCCCAACGCCCAACCAGTGCAGGCCGGGAATGTGAATAGAGAGGAAATTATGAATGAATCAGCAGCCATTCTTAATCTCATCTCTTCTTTCTATCTCTTCTCTTCCCCCCTCCTTCTTTCCTTCCATCATCTCAGTGAGAGAGAGAGAGAGAGCGCGGGGCTGTTGCCGTGCAGATTATGGGCTGTAATCCTCAGGCAGGGTGAGTGTGAATGACAGAGTTCCCTTACACACACACCGCCCCCCTTCCTCTACATCGAATGGGAGGCTGGATGTTTCAAGCTTGCACATGTAATGGCGACAGAAGCCACTAATACCTACAGCATCCCTCCCTCCCCTCCATCGGAGAGCTGAGCCACAGCCGCAGCGTGGAGGCTGACGGTCCCTGAGCTACAGCATCCATTCAGGAAAAAAGTCAGCCGGAGGGGGGAAGGGGAGGTTCATATATACCGCAGCATGCATGTGAGAGAGTCGCATTGTGAATGGAAAGGTTTGTGTGCCATTCACAAGTCAAGGCAGAAAACAGGATGCAGAACTGAATCTATAAAGTCTATAAATTAAAATCTATACATTATATATGATGTAACAAATTAAGTTTGAACCACTGAGGTTCAGTCTCGTGTGTTACGCAGCACGTTTGAGCTTTCGCAAGAGGTTTGTTCTCGCGTGTCAAGCAGGTTTGGCTGAGCTTCTGTTTATGTTCGCTAAACAATGTTTATATGCGAATAAAAGCCTAAATGAAATATGTTCATCATATAAAGCAATTGGAAACTTGGACTAAATCAAATGGATTAGTTTTATGATCTCTTAATGAAGTTTTTGAAGCGTCAAAGTGTCAGTTGCGTAGGTGTCTATGGAGGGACAGAAAGCTCTAGGATTTCATCAAAAAGATCTTCATTTGTGTTATGAAGATGAACGAAAGTCTTACGGGTTTGGAACAACATGAGGGTGAGTAATTAATGACAGAATTTAAATTTTTGGGTGAACTATCCCTTTAATTCCTGTGTGATGTGCAAATTCAATTTCCAACTCATCTCTAAAAGGAAGCTAATTCTTAAATTGTGAATTTTACGCAACCCAGTTTAGTAGAGAGAGAGTCAATGGAAAAGAGAGAGTCTGTGTAAAGAGAATGCATCTAGATTTAGACCACATTTTCTTCCTTTGTAAAGCAGAGCTAAAAATAATACCTAATGGATTCAACAGATATTAGCATTGAGTGTGGCAGACGAATCAAAGGAACGAGGGATTAATGAAAGCTTGTGAATAATGAAGGCAGGCAGACAAGCAAAAGAAAATGAATGGATACAACATAAATGACAGAGAAGATAAATTTGAGAGAATTTTTGAGTTCAAATCCTGACTGAATCAGACATCAATACTGTTTATAGAAAGTAGACCATCATAATGACCATTTTACATAATATTACACAATGATTCTCAAATTTGATTGGCTGATCTCTGTGCAATGCATTAGTGGTGGAGATTTTGCAAATTTACATTATTATGCCAGAAAGCGGCAAAAAGTGTCTTTTATGAGCGAGTCATTCAGCCAATGATTCATTCAAACAAGCTGATTTAGGAACGAAACAAGCAAACTGTCTTTATGAATGATTCATTTAGTTATTCATTGAACTGATGAGTCCAAAACTGATTCGTTCATTGAACTGTCTTTATGAGTGAGTCACTGAATCAATCACTCAACTGATTTGTTTAAAAAATACTGATTCATTCAGGAACAAAACACCACTACTGTGTTGTTCTGAGACGCGCAATGGCGTTGATTGGTAATTCCATTAATGGAGCAAAAATAGGCCGTAAAGGGCCATTCACACAAAGAATGATACTTGCAACGATATTTATATTAGCATCCACACTAACAGATGATAATGTTCTTTTTATTATAAGCGCAGCTGCATGTCGCCTGCTGCTTTAAATGCTCAAAGCTTTAAAAGTCGAGTGGATGATGATTGGCTATTAATGTTTTCAACAGCAGTAAAAAATTGTTCAGCGATATTTTTAAAACTTTATCTTTTTTGTTATCATTAATATTAAGGGCAGTTCACATCAAGAACGATAACTATATTAGTCTCCACACCAACAGCCGATAAGGTTGGCTGCATCCGAAATTGCATACATCCTTACTATAAAGGCTAGTAGGTGGAAAAACAAAATGTGACAAATGTCTAAATTCACAGTACTCATAAAAGAGTATCCCATGAGGCCACAGGAGAGGATTTGTGAATGGCAGTAAAGTAGGTCACATGACATGACTAGACAGTATATGGTTTATCTGAGTTCTTCAAGCCTTCTCGGGTATTTTCATGATAATAAAGTATATTTATAATACAATGCTAATCGACATAGCCTTTATCACTGTATAGAATACTATGAAATAATATGTTGTGTGCCTTATTCTGTGTAAGAAGCCACATCATCTCACAGAAGGATGTTATTTCAAACACTCGACTGACATTATGAAGTGAGTTTGGAGTAAAAACATGTTATTAAATGTCTTTTGTTGGAAAGAGGTTCTTAAATGCTTCTCATGTTTGGAAAGATGTTTGATGCATGTTGCTTTTTCAAATGCACGTTATAAGCAACTCAAACTTGCAGTGCTTTCAGAAGGAGCAGCATTCACTACTGATCACAGAGCCGTGCTTCACTGACAAGCTGCGCATTAAATAAGTTGCAGCCTTTGTGCACTGAGCCAAATTGGTTTAATTTTGATTAAGCGTGCAGCCCTAATTCAAAATAAGTACCTCAAGAGAGTATGTGATTACGGATGCACATATTCTGTTTATTATAATCCTGTGCTGCAGTTCTGTCATCTGCTACTTTAAATGTTTAAGCATTCTGATTGGCTGCTAATGATTTTAATGTTCATTAGCTGCACAAAAATGTTCTGAAAGTGATTCCAACTATATTGTTTCTCTGTGATGTTATGGTTATAGATTTGGTATTGGCTTCACTATTCTTATAGAGCTAGAAAGATTTTTTAAGTTTTATCGTTATTGTATTTACGTCCTTGGTGTGAACAGGCCTGAACTGGCAATACTGTGTCATACATTGTTCCATAAAATTTTGGCAACAGATTACAAGCAATATTATTAATTAAATTCAACAAATAGAATTGAGTTAGAATTAATCAAATTAATTCCTTAAATGTCAATCATTTAAAACAAGTAAAATTTAAGTAAAATTTAAACAAAAATATCTGAATAACAGACAGGCATCAAAGATGAGTTAAGAACTCTTTATTTTTATTGCCAACATTAAAGACACCTGATTATAACAAGCAGAATCACTGAAGGAACGAGAAACACAAGAACTAACGGAGGTTTAGATGTTGATGTTGATTTTATTGAAAATGTTTCATCACCATTATGGTGATCAGTGTTTCATTTAGTTGGCCAGTTTGACTCTTCGCTTTTTATCTCAATTTGTGGTTTTTGTAACGTTGTTTGCTAATTTTACACATTTTAAATGGTTCACTTAAAGGAATTAATTTGATTAACTCAATTCTTATATGTTGAATTTGATTAATAATATTGCATGTAATCTGTTGCCACAATTTTATTGAGTAGATAGAGCGTATTACTTTTTACAGTGTAGCTATGGCTGAATGATATGATATCGCAACAACAGCAATCTTGCTCTCAATATTGTGTAATATTTTAATGATAATATATTCTCTAAACCCTTGGTTAAAAACTCTAGCTGTACAGAAACAGCTGAAACCATTCACTCAGAAGCCCATCCATAAAAACAACATTCAGAACCAAGCTTTCATTCATGCTGGGATGAGAAAATAGTCAATTTTGGTCGCAGGTCAAAGTGGCATATATTCCCACATCACCAAGTACGCACATTTCCACAAATGGCGAGACATAAAATGATCTAACATGGATGTAATGTAACACAGATGTATTGGAATCTATTGTATCTTCGAGAAGTCGTACTGAGACTTGAACAAATCGTGCATTCTTGCTGCATGAAGCAATATAAATTCAGCCATCCACTGTATGATTCATAACAAGCAAATAAACCAGAGGAAAGGAGATCGGTACACTATATCCCCTCGTTTTTTTGTCACCCACGAACATTCTTTCACTGTGTCTCTTTGACATTAAAATGGCAACGAGTTTCTTTATAAGCCAACACAGAGTAATAGAAATGTCATTCAGGGCACAGTTGCTGGTGGCAGGGATGACATCATCCCTCGCTAATCCTGCTTCCTCTCAGCATGTCATTAAAAGCCAGTGGCTAGTGACCCTTCCGTGTCACTATTGACTGTCCATTCTGTGTTCACAGGAAGCTAATTGGCCTAATTCGCTTGAACAGATATGTTATCAGTCCCTTCCTGTTGGACATGTAACTGTACTAGAGATTAAGAACAGATGTTGTGTTCATTCAGAGGCCATTGTGGTGACCTGGAGAAAGACAGAATGGTGTAGTTACAGCATTTTCCAGCAGAGGCTAACTGGACCATGAACTAGCCAAATCTTGAGCCCTATACATGATGTTAAATATTCACCAGGTTGCAAATCCTTATGTTTATGTGATAGGAGCGCTATCTTTTCTTTGGGTTCATTTTATTCATTACAGTAAGCTGTGTGAATTCATTCATGGGTTACCATGGATATTTCTGTCACAAGGTTGATGATGTCAGGAGTTTGCTGTGGTGCATAAGATGATGCATGCTGCCATCTGCTGGACAGACTGCAGTATATGATTAAAAAAGGGCAATTAACATTTGGAGGACATTGAAATCAGTTATACAACAATGGAAGAGGAAGAAGAGGGAGGGATGTTAAAGAATTACAGGTGATTAGAAATGGCATTTTCGGTTTTTTGAGTGAAAGTGAAATGTTTCTTTAAAAGGGCTATATAGCAAACTTTTTGATTTCTTTCATCTTAATTATTCTTTAAAATGTATTTAAATAATTAAATAATCTAAATCCAGGTTTCCCATAAATGTTAATGTAATTTTACATGACCAAATGCTTTAATTTAGGAATTAAGTTACACATTTGTGACTTCAAATGTGGGGATTTGAGGGGTAAAATTGCTCCTACAAAACAGTATCACTTTATCACTCAGGAGGGAAAAAAAACACCTTAATTTTATTCTGAGAAACTGAGCAAAAATATGTAAGTAGTTGCTGATATTTATATTACAAAAAAGTAACTTTATATGAAACTTTAAACTTCAAAACTTTATAACAGTAGCCTATAACAGTCTACTTATACAAAAATATCAGTTGTCACTCTATATCTCTCAATAATGTTTTATTAAGATTAGTTTTATTTAATGCCACCTTCAAATCTCTAAAATCTTCAGATCAAAGCTCTTTAGTTTTTACTGTGTGGGCAAAACATATAATGCAATGTAATACAATGACTGAGAAATGTACAAATAAATGTTCCTAAAAAGTCTGATGTATCATATTTGATACTCACAATGATACTTTAAAATGATTTTATTATGTATGGATAATCAAGTAAACCTAAGTTGATTCAGTCCAGTAAGCGTTCATCTTGAAATATTACTAACAATGTTTACTTTATACAAATTATTAAAGATTTCAGCAAAAAGACACTTGAACAACAACCTGAAGGTGGACATTTTAGAAGCCTTTTTTTTGATAAAAAAAGTGCCTAAAGCTGCAGTCGGTAAGTTTTGCCTCTTTGTCGCCATCTCTGTTTGAAACCTGCAATTGCAGTTATTTGCGGAATTATCATCTTTACGTGGGTTGTGCATCGGCACGGCTCCTCAGCGTGGATGAATCTAATGTTTGCTGTCAGTCACCACACCGGTGGATACTGTACTTCGGGAATCACAGATTGTAGTCTTGGAAGTATGACCAAAATAAGAATTTTCACCGGAAAATGTCATCTGAACAAGTAAGTAACATGTCTGCCACTTTTAAACAGGCGTGACGTAATGAAACCTACAAGTACCACTCGAATTAGAAAACATTATTACAAGCTTACCGTTGTGAATCGGGCTAAGGTAAGGGGATAGTTTTGAACACTGGCTGGTTATGTATTTGCTCAAAAATTGATTTGAGTTATGGACTGCAGCTTTAAACTGGCAATCAGATGACAAAAGGCATGCAGTAGATTGTGTATAACAGGTTTTTCTGCAAAGTTTTGATAATGTAGCTCATTTTAAGAAATTTGTGTGTCAAATCTTTATTGGATTAATGTGTTTATAATTTTTTAGTCACTTTGGAAAAAGGCATCTACTAAACAAATACATGTAAAAAATGTATGGGTGCACTAAAGTTATTTTATTTTCAAAGGGAAATGTGAGGGGTGAAGGGCATTATAAAAAACACCATACATGAGTCTATGTTTTTCTCTAAATCATGCCCAAAGCTAAATAGCTGCCCAGATATTCATAAAGTATTATACTGTATTATTCTGTATGGCATTGCTGGATTCATTCTGAATATAACCACTATGTTACCCTAGTAGCATTGTAATCATGTAAAACCTGACCTGTAGCAATATAAGCATGCAATAAATGCTCAAAATTGATGTTCATTGGAACTGTCATAACTCATACTTAGGACACAAAGTTTAGGATACTGTGGTCTGCATATCTATGTCACCACATGCAAATAACTCCACCGCAAACAAGACATAAATCAACTGCGTATTATTTGAGCATGTTTGTTTTAGCATTAGTAGTACTAGTATTTTCTTGTTTCCCTTTTACTCGAGGTCACGGATTTCATAGAGGGCCCCCAAGACCCCCTTTTGCTTGGGGGCCTCTAAATAACATCAGCTTGTCCATATGGAAACTCTGATCATTCCTGGCCAGTTCTATGAGAAAACAAAACAGTATTTCATTTCAGCTGAAATCCCATTGGTTTAAGGGGAAATGGAATGCAATGAAACAGGAGGAATATGTTTGTTATTATTTGATATGTTAATTTTCTTCTTAAATCACACTGATCTCCAGAGTTTCCATGAGGAATTTCTTCTGTGAACTGATCAAATTTACAACATCATTCCTTATGTTTTAAGTTTGTGTTTGTCATATGAACTTTAAAACATACCAGTAATAGAGTATTATATATCCCCAAAATATCCTAGTTATAAAGTACCATATATCATGAAAATATCTCAGTTATAGAGTACTATGTATCCTGAAAATACACTATATTGCCAAAAGTTTTGGGACGCCTGCCTTTACGTGCACATGAACTTTAATGACATCCCATTTAGAGTTCCTTTCACTGGAACTAAGGGGCCAAGCCCAACCCCTGAAAAACAACCCTATATCCCAGCTGTTATATATCCCCAAAATATCCAAGTTATACTGTATTATGTATCCCCCAAATATCCCAATTATAGTGTATTATGTATCCCAAAAATATCCGTTATAGAGTATTATGTAACCCAGAACAGGGCCGTAACCACCATAGACATTGAGGGGGACAAGTCCCCCCAATAATTAGAAATGGCCAAATCGTCCCCCCGAATATTTGAAATTCTTGCACTGCTCTGCTGCACTTCATTACAGCACTCTGCATGTTGTTAGGATGACAAAAAGTTTTAAAAGTTACATTTTTAGTCTGGTCTGCCTTAGCGGTCTAAGAACGCTCGTCAATGTCAAAATGATTGAGATGGCCAATCAAATTAAAAAGTAGGCGGGGTTTACGTTCTCTCTTTGTTCGTGCACACAGTCTTCACAACACAGACATGCGCGTCAATTGATCGCTTAACGCCGTTGCGGAGGTTCTATTTTTCCGGTAAAATCACAAAACAAATGCACACAAACGTGTCCCTGCTCTTGATATACAACCATTGATGGACATCTTTGATTTTAATGAGGAAAAAAAAAAAACTATGCGAGGGCGGGTTAGAACATGCAACCTTTGATACTGTTAACAAAAATTCTACCACTAGACCATTAAGGAATCTAAATATTTATTGAGGATCAATATATTTATTCACTAAACTGAAGAATCTCAGAACTAAAAATAAATCGTATTGTGAAACTATCACATTAAAAATGAGTTCTCAATATACTATTGAAATTGATTTCTGGACATCGTAATGTTAATTTTTTTTTGCTACAATTGTTATTGTACATATCTGATATAGCATTGTATTAGCAGCAGTTTCGTTCACTGTTTTTTTTTTTTTTTATGCTTTATTTATAAAAAAAAAAAAAAAAAAAAAGGTCCCCCCCAATGTTCAAGACGTGGTTACGGCCTTGACCCAGAATATCCCAATTATACAGTATTATGTATCCTAGAATATCTCAGTTATATAGTATTATATATATCGTCAAAATATCCTAATTATATCCCAGTTATAGAGTATTTGTATCCCAAAATAACCCAGTTATGCAGTATTATATATATTGCCAAAATATCCCAAAAATCTCAGTTATAAAGTATTATATATCGCCAAAACTATCTCAAAAATATCCCAGTTATTGAGTATTACGTATCTTGAAAATATCTCCAAAAATATCCCAGTTATGTATCCCTAAAATATCCCATCCATATTTATATATCCCAAAAATATCCCAGTTTTAGTGTTATATATCCCCAAAATATCCCAATTATAGTGTATTATGTATCCCAAAAATGTCCCAGTTATAGAGTATTATGTATCCCAGAATATCCCAGTTGTACAATATTATGTATCCTAGAATATCTGTTATACAGTATTATATAATATATCGTCAAAATATCCTAAATATATCCCAGTTATATAGTAATTGTATCCCAAAATAGCCCAGTTATACAGTATTATATATCGCCAAAACTATCTCAAAAATATCCCAGTTATTGAGTATTATGTATCCCAAAATATCCTAGATATTTAGTATTATATATATATATATTGCCAAAATATCCCATAAAATACGCCAGTTATGGACTATTATGTATCCCAAAATATCAGTTATTTAGTAATATACAGTATAATGCCAAAATATCCCATAAAATATGCCAGTTATGGAGTATTATGTATCCCAAAATATTAGTTATTTAGTAATATATAATGCCAAAATATCCCAGTTATAGAGTATTATTTTTCCTAAAATACCCCAGTTATACAGAATTATATATCAGCAAAATATCCAAAAAAAATTCCAGTTACACTCTTTAAAAATGGGGGTTTTCACAGTGATCATTTTGGTTCCCCAAAGATCCTTTCAGTGAACAGTTCTTAAAAGAACCATTTTTTTTTTTATTATTATTTCTTAAAACATTTTTCCCACAATAAAGAACCTTTTGTGCAATGGATATATCCTATGTCACATTATATTCTATATTGAAATATCTAGTCAGTCAGTCAAACCATGTGAGGTTCATGTGAGTTAATCTACATCTAATTCACATTTTCTGAGTATGAACAGAAGAGCATCCATAAGACATGATTACAGACGACATGCTTAAATGACAAAGATCTGAACCTTTCATGTTTGTGTGGCAGGCTGTGTTTCTGCAACGTCAGAGTCTAAATTGATTTAACTCCCTCTTTCAGGGTCTGGACTTATGAATGTGGTCTACTCATTGTTCCGTAAACCCACTCTGTTTTGCTCAAACGATTCCCTCACGAGACCATATCACTATACTACACAACACAAGGTTATAGTGGACAATTTTTTTATACTTCAGAAATAAGAAAGAAATGTTAAAATAAGAAATGTTTCATCAGCAGCAAATCAGCATATTAGAATGATTTCTGAAGGATCATGTGACACTGAAGACTGGTTATATTATAATTCATTTCAGTAATTAATTTATTGAGAATTCTCAATTATATATTGCAATCATTACAGGGGGGAGCTCTGGAAAAAGGAAGTGTTTGCAATAATTAACATAGGTTTGAGTCACAACTTTTAAGAACTTTGGAATACAAGACCTTAAAAAAAAAAGTTCTGTATATTTAAACATTTGTCCAGCTGTTCGGCATAGGCGGTTGGTGACCATGTTTGAAAAAGCAAAAGACACAAACAGTAAAATTCCATGTGAAAAGTTACGCAAGTCACATCTCAGCATCATTCTGTGGAGCTAGTGTCACCTTTCACCCAGATTGTGATGAGATGACTGTCAGCCATTTTGTTTAGTGAGTTTATAAGGGCTCTTATAAATATAATAATATAATCTATTGATTGGCAGTATTTTATTTGGCTGATGGCTGTCTGGTGAGGGAGGCAGAATGATGTCTACTAAAAAAAGAAAAAGAAAAGAGGTCACAGAGATCAATTGACCCTTTCACATGTCAATCCAACAGAAAAATGCAAAGCCATAATGACAAGACCGCCTAAAGAGAGCTGCTTTGACACACTACTAATCAATTATAACTGTAACAGTGAAAAGGCATTTAAAACAAATAGGGTCAGAGCTGACATCGTCAAAAAGGCAGTTCATGTAATGATGATTCCACAAAACTGCCATCAATTACCATGCTGGTTTGGTGCTAGTCAGGACTGTCATGTTCCTCACAAGCAAATCTTGATGAGACTGCTCAACTAGCATTGTATTTCTGGTGATGTTGGTTAACCCAGGAAGTTTAGCTAGTTAAGTTAGTTAAAGGCACAATATGTAAGTTTTTTGGATATATTTTGTTGATTTGTGTACTTACATTATCCCAAATGTTTCCAAGAATGTTTAAATGCAGAGAAATAAGCAATTTTAACCAGGACACGGACCGTGTCCGTGCGTTGCCTAACAATGACATCCGCGTTACCCTCGATTTCCGGTTTTATTTTGTAGAAACCATGGAAACACCAAAGACGCTTTAATATATTAAGTGAGCAACTGTTTGGATACATTCATCGACAGAAAACTAATCATGTTATATAGCTCAACACAGTATGTCTTATTGTTTAAATCTCATTTTCTTGATTTACCGCGAATACCATGTTTTACCATGACTTAATATCGATCTAGCTTACTGCAGTGTGCAACAAGTGTCTCATAGCAGCTGCCGAGCGAACGCAGAGTAGCACTATAACAACTTTCAACACACAAATGTATCTAATATGATAAAACAGCGCTGCTTTATTCCACATATGCTTGACCGGAAGAAGCGGAAGCGGCGACTGCGCCATAATAAAAGTTTGGCTGCTCTCGAGACATGTGTCGTGCTCGTCTCTAATTAGCAGTCGCTCCTGCTTCATACTGTAGTAATGTTAATAATCTAATCCACATGATTTCTGCCCAAGTCCCATCCCGATTCTTTTCCACCGGCTGCAGACGTGAAGACAACACCTCCCATGATTCCGTGAAATCAAGGTGTCATCAAGCTATGCCTTTGTTTTGAATAAGCAACCTTTAGTGGTGAAAATGTACATTTTGTGCTTTTAAAAAGCAAGATGGCTACACCTGTACACCAAAATGGGATTGACTAGATATGCTGGTCTAAATAATAAAAATAATAATAACTTGATAGGAAAAGATTTTTAAAATGCCTCAGTAAAAACCTGTTAATTGATTAACTGTAAGTTTCCTTACCATATATGGTCAAATAACACATTGATATTATATTATATTGGTAATTGATTTTTTGAGAATTCTCACTTTTTACTATATTTTTACTGTCAATGTACTATAATGATGCTGAAAGAATTAGGCTATGTTTTATGGGAATAAAAAAGAGAACCCTGATAACCTTAAGGAGCTGCAATTGACCGTTCGCAAAGACCCGCCCCCTTTAGTTACTGTGGCTACGTCCGACAAGCCATGCCGATTTCACACCACGCATCATGTTCTCACGCAGTGAAAAATACATCGCGGAGCAAAGAGGACACTGACAACGCGTCGACAGACAAGACAGAGCAGGTTACTTTTGATATGAAACAAAGTTTCAAATTTTAAAGAAATTTAAACAATAAATACCGTTTTGTGGCTCTTTAATGTGTCGTGACAGATCGCTGCAGCGCCTCAGTTCAAGCGGCTCGTGAACCGATTAGCTCTTCCTACTAGTTCATTTATAGCATCAAATAAACATGAATGAACATCATAAGGAATGCTGTTTCAATCGCGGAAAGACGTCAGTACACACCGTTTTTCAAGTTCAAGTCCACCGACGTTAATCTGCTAACTCCCCTGACTGCTTTGTCGGACAAAATGGCGGATGCTGCGTTATGATTGGTTAGATCGCCTGTCAATCAAATTCCTGGCGAAGAGTCAATTTTTCAATAAAGCATATTTTATTATTATTAATATTATTTAAAATAATTTTGATGGAGAAGAGTTGCTTCAGAGAATGAGAATGCTTTAGTAAAAACATGTTAATTGGTTAACTGTACGTTTCTTTACCTCATATGGTCAAACATTATATCAAATAAATATTAAATATAATTTTACGGTCTTTTGATTAACTTTAATTCATCCTGTGTTCTATTTTACTACATAACAGACTTAATTCATTAACTGACATAATTATAATGGGTTAATTCATTGTGTCTTTCCCAGACTGAAGCACAGATTTAGATTTTCACTGATCTAGTCAGCATGTCTCCTGTTCCACTCACCGCAAAACACCCCCTAGTGCTCCTCATGCTCAGTCAGGGTTGGTTTGATATGCCTGAAATCAACACAAACACTGGGAGCACTCGTGTGGTCTTGCGGCCCTATCAGTGGCCGAAGCAGCACATGACTCCAAAACCCTCAGTCAAGCTGCCGGTTGCATAAATGCAGAGTCCAAGGCGCATGTAACACACAGCTCTGGTTTCCTTGACGACCAGCCTGACCAGCTGACTGCAAAGGCCAGTGTCTCTCGCTCTGAACTTATCAGAAGTGTGGCCGCTACCTAACTCCTACATCTACAGGTCAGCTATGCATCTCACTCAAAAGGACCAAAAGCTTGACATTGTGTTAAGAAACCTGGGCGCCACAGATTCAACTTTTGAAGTAAGTGCCAAAAATGCTCTAAATAAAAACAGCTCGATCCTGAGGAAAACAAAAACAGTCTTATCAATTGCTGCTTGTTTCTCTTCATCACATGTGATTTTATGAAAAGACCTGGCATTTCTTGGGGCTTGTTTTGTCAGTTTTAGTTACTAGAAAGTGATTACAAGTTATATGAATATGAAACAATACTAGTGTACATTGTTTTCTGGAGCCGTGTGGTGGATTATGTGTTAACAGAGGTTAATATATTGGTGATTTTAATTTTTTTAATAGGTCAAAATGTTACATGACTGAATGTAACTGTCTCCAAACTGGATTCCAAACTTCTAAGGATCATTTTCAAATCATCATAACCATCTTGTTATTATGGAATTATGCAGCACTAACATGAGTAATCTGAGAAGTAAATAAGACATCATTTGTGGTCTTAAGAGGCCCCATATGAATGCTGGGCTTGTTGAGGTAATATTTAGCTGATGGTTTAGTGAAATTCTTGTTGCCACCACATTATGTATTATTAATTTGCTTTTACGGTGCCAGTTTTCAAACATACATAACCACAAAATCAGAAAAATGCCATATGAAATGAAGTTCAATTTTAAAGAATAAAGTCAGATTCCAGTATGATGCAAGAGAAATATTTGCAAGTACAATTAATGAACACACTAGAAAAATCATTTTCATAATCAGGATTTTTTTCTAAACATCCTTATAATAAGATATGACACATTTATATTTAAACATATATAATTTATTTATTTATTCTTTCTTTGATTATTATTCATTATCCCCGATTATTAAGTTTATTTATTCATTCATTACAGAAATATATGGGTCATTGACGAATATGGTTTTCAAAAATGTAAAAAAACAAAAAACAAAAAAAAAACATAATGGAGATATAATTAATTTTGACAACAATGTGACTATGTGGTTTTTATAATCAATGAATGCTGCTTTTATCATTTTTTACAAGATGAACAAAATTTGTCAACAAAAAGTCATTTGGTTTAACCAAAATGTTGGTTTTACCGAATGACACTTTTGGTTATACCGAATGACGATATTTTCAAACAATGCTAACAGGCTGATTTCTAGCTAGCTAGCAAAAGGACAATCGAACATTTTATATTTAGTACAAGTTTTTGAAATATTACAACATTTTCCATGTTTTATAGCGGTTGTATTGAATGACCTGATGTTTCGGGATGTGCATATGAGCAAGTGAAAACAGTTAAGAGAGAGTTACCCAGGTGAAAAAAAGTATACTTCTATAATGTACTTAAAGTGCTCTATTTTCGCACACTAATTTTGTACTTAATATACTAAAAATTGTTTTTTAGTACTTCTTAAGATAATCTTAAAAACATCTAAGTGTACTCAACTGTGCTATTTTGAGACACCATGAAATATGAACTAAAATGTGCTTTTAATATATTATTTCTGTATTTAAAAAATGTATTTAGTTACCACTTAAAGTACATTTGAACCCATAGTGTACTACAAGTTGTATCTAAATACATCAGAGCACTTTAAGTACATTATAGAAGTGTACTTTTTTTCACCTGGGTAGTTACTTTGCTTCACGACCATGTGGTCCTTTGCAGGCGCCTGAATGATGTCACATCCTGTCACATGATATTGACCGCATGACTTGATCCAAAATGGTCCCTTTATTTTGGTTACTCCGAATGACATCAATGAAATTCATTTTTCTGGACCTTCTTTCTCATAACAAAGCAACGACTTCAACACATAATTTTAATACCATTTTGCACTATGTTGATATATGATATTATAAAAACATACCAGAATGAAAAATATGTACATTTATTACATTTTAAGATATTTTAATCACAAATGAAATGGCTGTATTGGCCTTTGGACGGTTAAACCGAATGACTTTTGACACTTCAAAATCTTTAAAATATCTTTATATGTAGCAAAATATAATTCAAATCTTTTTGATTCAATAAAAGAGATCTAGTTGTACTACCTTACATACTTTTGTGTCATATCTTTGTTTTTTATTATTATTAAGGCCTTTGGACAAAAAAAATGACCCGTGTGTTAATAATTTTCTGTAATACTATTTTGGGGGCCTCATCCATGAAAGACAGCATTACATATGAATAGGTTTAGCTCTTGTCATTTTGTTTCATATGTTGTGGAGAAAAAGGCTGATAAAAACCAGAGTAATTTAATTACAGACTAAAAACAGATTTATGAAGGTCAAATGGCTTCGGGGGAAACAGTGGGACACCATCTTGTTGTTTTAGATAAACACACACTACTTTCTCACTTCATCCTTTTCTCTGTTTACTTCCTTAAGTGCAAAAATAGCTACCATAGTCCAACAACAACCAACCATCCTCCCTCAACCAGCTTTTAATATTTTGCAAATATACTAGGTTTTATGAAGGATCAGTCACTAACATGTGGAATTTCATGTCATGAGTAACTATATCCTTGATTAAACATTTGCATGAACAATCATGTCTACAAACCTAAACGAAGCATTAGTGGGGGGGAAAGGGGAATAACACAGCCTGATTGTGAGGCACTGTGAATGCTGTGACTTCAATTAGTATTATATTTAATAAAAAAATATTACTTACAATTTGTCCAGGCTAAGCCAGTGATTTTATTCCAAGCAAAGTTTACCCAGGTGGAACAACCAGTCAGCTACTCCCGAGGCCTAATAACGTGAATGAAATACCCATCAACTACCACTACGAGGCGGTAGAGAAGAGTGAACTGCATAAGCTATATTTGTCCAGCTGTTAGATAAACCCCAGATAAAATTTGTTTACTTTAACAACATTAATAAATATGTATTCATATCCTTAGTGGCGAATTTGATGTGTTAAATGTGACTGGTACAAATAACATCACAGCTTGAAACAGAAGCATGGTTGCGTTTGAGTAACTTACGGAACAAGAGCTGAGTGGATTTAAATGCCACACATACAATACACAAAAATGATAATCTTCTTGAGAAAGCAGACTGGCGGGTTTTATAAGTGCCTTAAACAATCACAGTGTCGATATGAACCAGAAGGTGGCACCATACCATTCAGAAAAGCCTCGTGGGTCGAGTGCCTGAGGCGGTTGTGTAAGCTAATTCATTTGACAAATTGAGTAGCATTAATGCCAAATTCATCCCCTGGACCTCAACCAAAAGGGAAGTGGTATGTATCCAACAGTTGGAATTGAGTATAGTCGAAAATTCGTAAACCATGAAGTCACAAATCCCAGTTTATCTTCACATTCAAAGAACTAAACTAATAATAAAAAGTTCCGCATATTTATACATTTCCTTATTAGAGATGCTTCCCAAGAACTGTCGTCAAAGTAAATGGGAGGTTTGCCAAAATTACATGTTGATACATCCTGTAAGATTTTTCTGACATGCGTTTGACATTATTTAGTTTAAAAAATATAATAAAAACTGTCTGTGTCTGAGTGGCTGGTAGCTAGCTTGTTTATTTTTATTAATTGATCAGACATTTTGTCTGTCTACCTAGCTAGCTAACTAGTGTTTATTTGTTAAACTGTTTGACTGGCTACCTAACTTGCTAGCTACAGTGTCTGTGTATATCTGTCAGAACATCTATCTGTCTCTATTTGTCTATTTGTCTGTCTGTTAATCTATCTATCTATCTATCTATCTATCTATCTATCTATCTATCTATCTATCTATCTGTCTGTCTGTCTGTCTGTCTGTCTGTCTGTCAGTTCTCTCAAAGCTGAAAAATTAATCTGTCATCATTTGTTGTTTCAAATCCATATGTCTTCCGTGAAAAACACAAAAAGATTTTTATTTAGACATCATCTGTCACCATTTACTGTTGTTGCAACTTCTTTCTCATTCAGTAACAGGGAATGGTGACTGACACTGTCATTCTGCCAAAATTGTTCTTTTGTGTTCCACAGAAGAAAGAAAGTCTGACAGGTTTGGAATGACATGAGGGTGAGTAAATGATGACAGAAGTTTCACTTTTGGTGAACTATCCCTTTAAGACCTCATCAATCTCACATCCTCATAATGACTTTTTCGTTCACGCACGAATGAATCATTATTCCCTCATTTTAAAGAAACGTTATGTATTGAACTTGACCTGAGGACATGTAGCTTATAAAAAGAAAAGAGCAATCTCCTTAAAATCATTCATACATGCATATGCGCTGGACCGAAACGCGTTAAATGAATTCACTTGTTTGTTGTATCGTATATCCCCCGTGAGGTGCTCTGGCCTGGTTTTTCTTAACTGCAACCATAGACAAAACACTGTTTAAAGGGCCCATTATTGGCTGCATGCATGCTCATCTGAATTAACTTCTCAATGAGCATGAAGCGCAAGGAAAAGGGGTGATTGGGACACTGCAAAAAAGTCATGCAAAAAATAAGTATTTGGAAAGAGAGTCATGAAGATAACATGGATTATAAGACAGGAATACATTAATGTCTGGTGTGGTGTGTGCCTTTAAAATGAACCAGTGGTGTTTTCTTCTAGGAGGCGAAAAAGACAGAGCCACCTCAAAAGAGGCCCAGGTGAAAAAAAAAAAACATTTCAATAATGTACTTAAAGTGCTCTATTTTCGCGCACTAATTTTGTACTTAATATACTAAAAATGCTTCTTTAGTACTTCTTAAGATAATCTTAAGAAGTGTACTCAACTGTGCTATTTTGAGACACCATGAAATATGAACTAAAATGTGCTTTTAATATACTATGTCTGTATTTAAAAAATATATTTAGTTACCACTTGTAGTGCACTATGGGTTCAAATGTACTATAAGTAGTATCTAAATACATTTTTTAAATACAGAGATAGTATATTAAAAGCACATTTTAGTTCATATTTCATGGTGTCTTAAAATAGTACAGTTGAGTACACTTAGATGTTCTTAAGAAGTACTAAAGAATAATTTTTAGTATATGAAGTACAAAAATAGTGCATGAAAATAGAGCACTTTAAGTACATTATAGAAATGTAGTTTTTTTTTCACCTGGGGGAGCATGACATAAGTTAAAAATAAAAAATATTTTCTGAAATAACACTAGTGGATAAAGTTTTAGAGGGATGTTTAGAGTTTGCCTCCGTTGAGGGGGTAATTGCAAAAAAAAAAGTTACATGAGAGAAGGCAGTGCCTCCTCGTCACTGTCATTGGCTGATTACAATGTTAGCAGGATAATGTTGACCAATCACTTAGCAAATCAGCCTGAATGAGAAAAACTGGTGGAACTGGTCAGACTAATTATAGAGCAAACAACTTTGTCATGTCTGAATTGCAGTAATCTTGAAATGAAGTGCGCTCTTAAATTAACTTTGCCTGCAGCATTCATGTTGCAACAGTTAGAAGTAACAGATAAAATATGCATGAAATATGATTGTTTCTGTATTCCTGTAGTTATTTAAACCAGTGTAAAAAGTGTTACATTTAATTAGACTTCATTGTGACTTAATTTTAATAAACAGTATTGTAATAAAATGTTAAAAATGTTGTGTTGGTATTGGTTGCATGTTGAAACATCAAATGGAACATTAATTTAAATTATGCTGGGCGGAGCGAGAGAAATTAATTATAAAAATATTTCACTACTGAAAATATTTTAGGAATTTAATTTTATTATTAGAATAAATTAAATACAAAAATAAAAATGGACAGTTTTATCCAAAATTTATGAAAGTTGATTTATGCGTCATAGTACGGGGCACCAAAAGTGACCATTGCCCAAATATAAATATATTCAGATTTTCGAAAGCGCATGAAAAACTATTGTGTGCGCACAGGAATTTTTTGCGTTTTCATGCGTTACAATTTTCCAGTTTATGTATACTATAACCTATTTTGTGCGTCACTGTGAGTGTTGGAGAAAGTTACTTTAAAAGTAATGCTTTACAATATTGCATTACTCCCTAAAAAAAGTAACTAATTGCATAACTGTTACTTTTTATGAAAAAGTAATCCATTACATTACTTTTGCATTACTTTTTCTCACTTTGGCTGGGCTTGCTTGTTTGTTTGTTTTTTTGATAACAACAAATATTTTTGATAACAATGGCAAATATTAAGGCCCTTTCACACCAAAAGTGATATGAATAAGCCTCAGGCTGAAGGAAATGCAAATTTACACCTGTACAGTAGAGGGCGCAACTCAAACAAACCTTTCAGTTGTGCTGCCATTCTGGATTAAGGTAGTACCTATGCCTTATGTCCTCTGTGGCGGCCTAGAAACTCATGAAATGAGCTGATGGCGCAATATGACTGCCAGCCCATTTTTCTCTTGAGAAAAAATTAACATGTACTTGGCTATATCCATGTGAATATCCAAATGAATCAATATTGAATTGAGATTGAAATCGAATCGCATGCTTCTCACTCCAAGCTGAATTCAAAAGTTGGCAGCCCTGCATTTAGTTTGAATTAGCCAGATTAAATTATAATTTTGAGTTGAATAAAACCAGTTAATTTAGATGTTTCCATCATCTGTATTGAAATGCTGCCAAATAGTTTGGCAAAAATGGTCACTTATGTGGTTCCATAACTGTTAAGATACTGCTTCCTATTTATAGAACAAAGCAGCTTCCTAGGTTCACAAACGGAGCTTTTCTCGGACATTGACATCTCCATATCTTGTTTCTCGGAAGGATTAAGTGGTCACTGTCCTTTGCTCTCTCAATTAACCTCAACCTTAGATTTCAGATGGCAGCAATGACCCTGAGAAGATCGTCATCACTGAACCCCGTGCCGACAGTCTGGAAGAGGGCCTGGACCCGAGGCCTGAGGGCAACCTTATCTACTCCATCAATGATCGCCCACCCTGGTACCTCTGCATTCTTCTGGGTTTCCAGGTGAGACAACATCCAACAAATCTTTAGTTAGTCTTATTTCGAGAAAGGCGGCTTAACCCCCGCCACACGTGAAGAATCTTACTGCACACATCTCCTAAGCGGACAGGTCTCTCCTGATTTGAACTTTTGACACAGTGGACCTTTAATTACCTTTCATTCTATGCCAAGAAAAAGTTGTGCAATCATCTGGATGGGAGAGTTGCCTTGAAGGGCATAATCAAAGTGACTAAAGATAAGGTTTTACTCTTTAATACCCAGGAATGCTGCACTGACACTTGGTCACATCTGACACCTCACAGATCCGCTTATTTTATTCGGATCCAGCCTTTTTTAGGTGTTCACAGGCACTATTGTGCTAATCACTTGTATATTTGTTTAAACAAACTGAGCCTAATTTCATTAGCCCCTTGACCTCAGGTGTTTGTTTTTTATTTCTGTTGCTCTTTTGACATAATTTCAATGTAAAAGTAAATACAAACACCCATGCTGCATCCCAATTCGCCTACTTATACTATGCCCTAAAAGTATTAACTGATTTTCTGAAGAAAAAGTACATACTTTTGAGTGTGTAGCAGAATAGTAGGCAAGCTTTGAGACATACTACTTCATCATAATAGCGTCTGCTGCTTTGTCGCTTAGTTATGTGCATCTAAACCTCTCTACTTAAAGGGTTAGTTTACCCAAAAATGATTTTTTTTTTGTCATTAATTACTCACCCTCATGCCGTTCCACACCTCTAAGACCTTTGTTCATCTTCGGAACGCAAATTAAGATATTTTTTTGATGAAATCCAAGAGGTTTTTTATCTCCCGTAGAAAGCAACGTAATTACCACATTCAAGGTCCAGAAAAGTATTAAAGGCATTGTTAAAATAGTCAACGTGACTACAGTGGTTCAACCTTAATGTTATGAAGTGCAAAAACATAAAAAAAATACGTCCGTGTTTATGTGTTACATATTTATGTCCAAACGCCGACTCCTGCATCAGCATCACACGTATGCATCGTGCTGCTCTCGTGAACAGCGTCGACCAATACGGTGTTCGGTGTTCTGACGTTGAACACAAACGTCAACTGTGTAGGAGACTGATATGGAAGAGATTGTTGAATAAAGTCGTTATTTTTGTTTTGTTTTTGCGCACAAAAAGTATTCTCATCACTTCATAACATTAAGGTTGATCCACTGTAGTCACGTTGACTATTTTAACGATGTCTTTACTACTTTTCTGGACCTCGAATGTGGTAATTTCATTGCTTTCTATGGGAGATATATATAAAAAAAAAAACTCTCTCAGATTTCATCAAAAAATATCTTAATTTGTGTTCCGAAGATGAATGAAGGTCTTACAGGTTTGGAACGACGTGAGGGTGAGTAATTGATGACAGAAATTTCATTTTTGTGTGAACTAACCCTTTAGCCATCAGTCGCACACATTCTCCATGTTTTTTTTGATTGTTTTTTTTAACACTTTTTATTTGTGTTTTTAATCGAATCCTCTTTTAACATGCAATGGGTTGTAGCCAATATTAGCCGTTAGAGTTAATATTTTAACCGGAAATAGTAGACCATCCGGGTGTTTTTGGAATACTCATTTCAACTTTCTATGATTTGGGACACACTAATTTTAATTTTGAGTACTGTTTAGGATAGATAGTATGCAAATTGGGACGCAGCACCAGTCTACACAATAGTCACCTAGCTAGTTTGCTGTACTTAAAATAGGAGTGTTCAAATTCTCAATTGGTTTTAGTTTTGTTGCATCGCACATCGTCTTGTTGTAAAGTCTTGTTGACTCTGACAAACGATTTGCTATAATGTTGCTTTCTAGTAGCTTTTCCTATAGGGCTGGGGATCGATACATATTTCATTTCATCCAGTTTTGCAGTTGACAAGCTCTCAATACGATTAATTTGATTTGATTTTACTATGATTCTTCTGGGTGTATTTTAGTTACCATTTGCATTTTGCAAACATTGCTTAAAGGGATAGTTCATGAAAATTGTCATGATTTACCAGCTGTCAAACTGTTTGCTTACCAACATTCTTCAAAATATCTTCTTTTTTGTTCTGCAGAAGAAAGTCATACAGGTTTGAAATGACATGAGATGAGTAAATGATGACAGAATTTAGATTTTTGTGTGAACTATCGCTTTAAGGTCCATTCATGCCAAGAACAAAAACTATAACGATAGTTATAATGCTAATTACATTAGTGTTTGTTCGCACTAATGGACGACAATGTCATTTTTTTCTAAGCGTGCACTGCAGCTTTATAGTTCATTAACTTAAAAAAAAGGGGTCTGAAAGTGATTTCAATGTTATCTTTCCTCTTTGCTGTTATTGTTATAATTGGCATGGTCTCCACCATTATCTATTGTCAATAGTGTGGCTCACACAGAAGTTATATTAAAACCAAGGAGCTTTTGTTGGTTTATGCGACCAACTTGAAAACAAGCGAAATCTGCGAGGGGAACCTTCACCCTCATACGGATCTCTGTGGTTATAGTAATCGTTGTTTGTGTCTAAGGACGGTTTCTTTCACTCCGAACCACCAATTCTCGTTAAAAACGAATGACTTCTGGTTGCTTTGACGCTGCAAATCATCATCTGCCTGTGTGCCTTAAGGTTTGGCTGCCACTCTAGACCTTGTTATTCCTTATTATATGCATCTGATGTTTAAGGTGAGGGGAACATGAGCCAAAGTGTTCCACATACTCATCCTGATGACACATAGAGATCAAAGTCAACTGGGTGGGGGGAGAGAAAGGGCAGGAAGGTACACAAGGGACTCACATCGACATGTGAGGTAAGATGATGTGCTGAGCGCAAAGAGGAGTACAAAGAAGAAGTCTCACTCCTCCAATATGCTTGCTTTCATCTCTCCGGTGTCATGGAGGGGAGGAAAAGGCAGGGAGAGACCTGGTATTTTATGTCAGCGCAGACTCCCTTAGAGCCCCCGATTCGTTTCTGCTTTCAGCACTGGTGTTTTTATGCTAATACACATCCCTCTAGCGTCATGAAATTTTAAGTTCAATTCAAAACTCTTTTAGCCAGACTACTGGACTTCTGGGGGAAGGCTGCTGTGAAGGCATAAACTAAAACAGTTGAAAAACAATAAAACAACAGGAATTTAAGTGTGGACAACATAAAGCAGCAAAACTGAATTTAGAAATTTATATCCATTTATCCTCCAGCTGTGTAAAATCTCTGTATCCACGCCGTAATCTCCTGTCAAAGCTGCTGAGCATTCAGCCAAGTTTTATTTTTTGTGAACCCGACAAATTTATGAAGCTTAGTGGTGAGAGTAAAGAGGTGCTATCAATTCACAACAGATAGGCCAACATCTGTCTTCCATTTCTCACACATCTCCCTGGTTCAGTCAGGCCGGATTTAAGATTTGCTACATTTTTTGTGATCATCTGTCTTCCCTCGTGTCTCGCCCCGTATAACGAGTTGTTTGCGATGAACCTAAGCCCGGTGTCATCCGTGGTATCTCTTCATTCCTGTTTCTTGTATCACACAGCATTACATACTGGCGTTCGGTGGCATCCTGGCAATTCCTCTCATCCTTGCCGAGCCATTGTGCATCAAAGAGAACAACGTTGCCAAAAGTCAGCTCATCTCCACCATCTTCTTCGTCTCAGGCCTGTGCACTTTGCTACAGACCACCTTTGGGACCAGGTACTGTTAATGTTCCTCTGAAGTTATGTACACTGCCAGGAAAAAATGCCTATGCTCTTAGAAATTCCAGAACCTTTCACATCCATGGAAACTTTGCATTGCACAGAAATGTTCTTTATAGTGAAAAAAGGTTATTTACAACCAGAGTTTTTTTAAATTTGAATAAAATGAAAACTAAATGACTTTCAAATCACATGAGCCAATATTTTATTCACAATAGAACATGGATAACATGACAAATGTTTAAACTGAGAAATTTTACAATTTTATGCAAAAAATGAGCTCAAAATTCAAATTTTATGCCTGCTACAAGTCTCAAAATAGTTGGGACGGGGGCATGTTTACCATGGTGTAGCATCTACTCTTCTTGTCAAAACAGTTTGAAGACATCTGGGCATCAAGGTTATGAGTTTCTGGAGTTTTGGTGTTGGAATTTGGTACCATTCTTGCCTGATATAGGTTTCCAGCTGCTAAAGAGATTGTGGTCGTCTTTGACATATTTTTCATTTAATGTTGCTCTAAAACCTTTATATACTTTTCAGCATTCATAGTGCCTTCCAAAACATGCAAGCTGCCCATACCGCATGCACTTATACCATCAGAGATGCTGGCTTTTGAACTGAACGCTTATAACACGCTGGAAGGTCTCCCTCTTCTTTATCCCGGAGGACACGGCGTCCGTGATTTCCAACAAGAATGTCAAATTTGGACTCGTCTGACCATAGAACACTTTTCCACTTTGAAACAGTCCATTTTAAATGAGCCTTGGCCCACAGGAAACGACGGCGCTTCTGGACCATGTTCACATATGGCTTCCTTTTTGCATGATAGAGCTTTAGTTGGCATCTGCAGATGGCACGGCAGATTGTGTTTACCGACAGTGGTTTCTGGAAGTATTCCTGGGCCCATTTAGTAATGTCATTGACACAATCATGCCGATGAGTGATGCAGTGTCGTTTGAGGGCCCGAAGACCACGGGCATCCAATAAAGGTCTTCGGCCTTGTCCCTTATGCACAGAGATTTCTCCAGTTTCTCTGAATCTTTTGATGATGTTATGCACTGTAGATGATGAGATTTCCAAAGCCTTTGCAATTTGACGTTGAGGAACATTGTTTTTGAAGTATTCCACAATCTTTTTACACACTCTTTCACAGCTCTGCCCATCTTTTTCTTTCTGAGAGACTTTGCCTCTCTAAGACATCCCTTTTTATAGCTAATCATGTTACAGACCTGATATCAATTAACTTAATTTGTTGCTAGATGTTCTCCCAGCTAAATCTTTTCAAAATTTCTTGCTTTTTCAGCCATTTGTTGCCCCCGTGCCAACTATTTTGAGACCTGTAGCAGGCATCAAATTTGAAATGAGCTCATTTAGTGGATAAAATTGTAAAATTTCTCATTTTAAACATTTGTTATGTTATCTATGTTCTATTGTAAATAAAATATTGGCTCATGTGATTTGAAAGTCTTTTAGTTTTCATTTTATTCAAATTTAAAAAACGTCCCAACTTTTCCGGGATTCGGGTTCTAGTTTATTAAAATCTTTCCTCATACTAAGAAAATAATGGTTCTTTAAAGAAGTGTTTACTGAAAGGTTCCTTGGGGAACCAAAATGCTTCTTCTAACCCCCTTTTGGTACATTTATTTAAATGCCCGCTTTTTAAAGTTGCCAGCCAGCGCCAGCATTTTTGATCATTTTCGCAAAACTTTCATGGCCCCAAGAATATTTTGTTGTATGAATATCTGAACATAATATATCAGAAGAAAGAATAGAGCTTCTGTTTTTTAAAAAAAAAAAAAATCATTTTAGCTTTTTTTTATTTTTTTTTTATTTATTTTTTTTTACAAAAAACAAAACAAAAACAATTTATCAACAAAACAGTACTGTGCCAAAGTCTTTGTTGTTTTAGCAAAGTTTTAATGACCATCCATATTTATTTTTTGGTCTTTATTACGATACAAACAGAAAATACAGGAAATATTTACACAAAATGTAAAAAAGAAAATCAGAACAAAATGGCTTCTTTAAGCAAAAATCAGTATTTAGTGTGACCTCCTGGACTTCTTCCAATTTCTCAAAGAAAATCTGAGAAACTTCTCATCAGATTTTGAAAGTTTTCTTGACCTTCCTGTCTTTTTCTGTTCCATTTAGGTATAAGAGAGCCAGGTTCCTGCTATTGTTCAAGTGTGAGATGTAACTAAACACCCACTTTAGCCTATAGAAGCCTTTTTTTCTGTTTTTTTTTCTTCTTCTTTTTCTGGTTTTTAATATTGCATACAAATTTCCTGTGTTTTCTGGTTATATTCTAATAAAGAGACAGAGACTGAATGATATATGGTCATTATACCATTGCTAAAGCAACATCTAATTTGTTTACAATTATATTTGTTTGCAATACATAACATTGTTTCTGCTTCTTCTTCACCTGTGTTTTAATCTGGATATTCTGGATATTCATTAGGGTGATATTCTGTCACCCTAATGCATAACAATGAAAACATGGATTGCCGGAAAATTGTCAATGGGGCGGATAGAGTTAAAGGGTTAGTTCACCCAAAATGAAAATTCTGTCATTAATTACTCACCCAAACCCGTAAGACTTTTGTTCATCTTCAGAACACAAATCTCACAGAACACAAACTCTCAATTTTTGATTAAATCTGAGAGCTTTCTGTCCCTCCATAGACTGCCTTTGCAACTGAAACTTTGATGCTTTAAAAAGTTCATAAAGAGATCTCCGAATTGAATGGTTTAGTCCAAATTTTCCAGAGACTCAATCACTTTTTATGATGAACAGATTTAATTTAGGTTTTTACTCACATATAAACATTGATCATGAACAGAAGCTTAACAAAAACTTCTTGAAATGCAAGAACAAACCTCATTAGTTTCTTAAACACGTCAAGCGAACATGCTTGAGCTTCCATTTATCATAACTGATGTGTGAGTTGATGAATGTTTATACAGTATGTGAATAAAAGCCTCAATTCAGTCTGTTCATCATATAAAGCGTTTGTGTCTCTTCAGAAAATTTGGTCTAAACCTCTCAATTTGGATTAGTTTTACGATCTCTTTATGAACTTTTTGAAGTGTCAGTTTCAGTTGCAAAGGCAGTCTATGGAAGGACAGAAAGCTGTCAGATTTTATCAAAAATATCTTAATTTGTGTTCTAAAGATGAACGAAGGTCTTACAGGTTTGGAACGACATGAGGGTGAGTAATTATGACATAAATTTTATTTTTGGGTGAACTAACCCTTTAAGAGTATAGAGCCATATTAGTACACAACATAAAAGAAGACATTTTTGAACTGGTTCTGTCCATACAATGAAAATCTTCAACATTGAACAATGACTTTCATTGTATGCACAAAAAAAACTTCTTTAGCGATGTTTCACAGAAGAAAGAAGTGAGAATGAGTAAATAATGAATCTTAAAATCAGTCTGGCTCTCGTCTTTTCAGCCAGGACATATGCATTTAATGATTTTTATGTACTCCATACTTCAGTGGAAGGACTATTACAATGTTATGTACAGTATGTCCCCTGCCAATGTTTTTATGATTTAACTGACATAATATATAAAATAGGCTCGGAGCAAAATAAACATTCTTTATGACTTCTCAGGTTGCCAATCCTCCAAGGGGGGACGTTCACCTTCATCACTCCGACCTTGGCGATCCTCGCCCTTCCCAAGTGGAGATGCCCAGACATGAGTGCCAACGCTCAACCGAACACCACGGATTCTGCTGCCCTCCTCGTGGATGGCGACGAGGTGTGGAAGGCCCGCATCCGTGAGGTACTGTAGGAAATATAATTTAAAAACTGAACATAATTGCATAATTTGAAACAAGTGCGACTGTTCTTGGCTGTGATTCATGTGTCAAAAGGAAATGTGAGTCACTAGCGCAAGGAATAATGACTGATGGACGATAATTATCCACTTTATGCTCAAATTATACAGGGTGATCTCATTCATATGCATATGGTAAGTGCACACATACAAGTTTTGGAGATCTCGAAACCTCGTCCAAACTGAAATCGTTGGAAGCTTTGTGAGCAAGTTCAATCCTCATAGTGATACTCTCATTGAACTTTTAAATGGCAAAAGCTCCACAAGAATGAAATATAAGAGAAACATTGTTGATTTGTGTATGCAGTAGAGTAAAACCATTGTGAATGCACTAATTGTAATGTCATTGAACGATTGTTTTAATTTATCATAAATACAATAAAATTCATAAAAAGGATTGATAAATATTTACGTCTGCTAAAGTTTTTCATATGTAAAAAGATTTGATTTAGAAGCTGTCAGTACATTAAAATTGTAAGTATCAGTAATGTATAAAAATGTAAGAATGCTCTAATACCTGTAACTATGAATAATAATGAGATCATGGTGAACTATTGTCTGCTTATTTAAAATAATAAGTGTTGACTGTGAGAGTAGAATTTTTTTATTACTGTAATAATTTTACCTTGTAAAATCTCAGGTGTGAAGAGCCGTTTCCTGTTTTAAGGAGGTTACAAAAGGAAAGACTATAATATTTAACCAAATATTACCAAATATCAAGGGAATTTAAGCTTTAAGGTTAATCTTTAAGGTTAATAATTGCTCAATTATATTGATGTTCTCTGTAATCAGGAGGCTTTTGTTCTGTATTTACTGTAAAGTTCATATTAAAAGTTTATATGACAAAGTTCAAAGTTCATACAACATAAAGTTTATATAAAATTCAATTTTATTGGGTAATTCAAATCTTTACATTTACAATATATGGCGAATTGAATGAATTCATATATAGCAAACTATATGAGGTGAACCCAATACTAAATCAAGAAGTTAATTATAATTATTTTGAAAATAGATATGACCAGGTCGTATACATGAGATGTCGAATTGGTCACTATTTATTGAAAGGGGAAGAGAAACCAGTTTGTGATTTTATGTAAGAACATATTTTAATAGAATGTTCATTTTTAAATGATATTAGACAACGTTTTTATTCAGAAAATACACTATATTGCCAAAAGTATTGGGACACCCCTCCAAATCATTGAATTCAGGTGTTTCAATCACTTCCATGGCCACAGGTGTATAAAATCAAGCACCTAGGCATGCAGACTGCTTCTGCAAACATTTGTGAAAGAATGGGTCGCTCTCAGGAGCTCAGTGAATTCAAGCGTGGTACCGTGATAGGTTGCCACCTGTGCAATAAGTCCATTCGTGAGATTTCCTCACTACTAAATATTCCACAGTCAACTGTTAGTGGTATCATAAAGTGGAAGCAGTTGGGAACAACAGCAACTCAGCCACGAAGTGGTAGGCCACGTAAAATCACAGAGCGGGGTCAGCGCATGCTGAGGCGCACAGTGCGCAGAATTCGCCAACTTTCTGCAGAGTCAATAGCTACAGAACTCCAAACTTCATGTGACCTTCAGATTAGCTCAAGAACAGTGTGTAGAGAGCTTCATGGAATGGGTTTTAATGGCCGAGCAGCTGCAACCAAACCTTACATCACCAAGTGCAATGCAAAGCGTTGGATGCAGTGGTGTAAAGCACGCCGCCACCTGAGTTGTGTTCTCTGGAGTGACGAATCACGCTTCTCTGTCTGGCAATCCGATGGACAAGTCTGGGTTTGGCGGTTGCCAGGAGAACGGTACTTGCCTGACTGCATTGTGCCAAGTGTAAAGTTTAGTGGAGGGGGGATTATGGTGTGGGGTTGTTTTTCAGGGGTTGGGCTTAGCCCTTTAGTTCCAGTGAAAGGAACTCTTAATGCTTCAGCATACCAAGACATTTTGGACAATTTCATGCTCCCAACTTTGTGGGAACATTTTGGGGATAGCCCCTTCCTGTTCCAACATGACTGCGCACCAGTGCACAAAGCAAGGTCCATAAAGACATTGATGAGCGAGTTTGGTGTGGAGGAACTTGACTGGCCCGCACAGAGTCCTGACCTCAACCCCATAAAACACCTTTGGGATGAATTAGAGCAGAGACTGAGAACCAGGCCTTTTTGTCCAACATCAGTGCCTGACCTCACAAATGCGCTTCTAGAAGAATGGTCAAAAATTCCCATAAACACACTCCTAAACCTTGTGGAAAGCCTTCCCAGAAGAGTTGAAGCTGTTATAGCTGCAAAGGGTGGGCCAACTCCATATTAAACCCTACGGATTAAGAATGGGATGTCATTAAAGTTCATGTGCACGTAAAGGCAGGCGTCCCAAAACTTCTGGCAATGTAGTGTATATTAATGGACATTTTTAAAAAGGTTTCTCTTGGAATAATTGTAGAATTTTTTTTTTTTAACCATACATTAAATTGAAAGATTCTTTATAATTGTTATTATTACTATTGTTATTATATATGTATATTTTTGTATACTGGTCATTTTTAATAAGAAATGGTTAAATTATTGTAAACAATGTATTGAAATTATACTGTAATCATAATTGTTTTTAAAATTGAAATACTGCTGATTTTGCCATGGATTGCTGCTGATATGGTGTCAAATCATAAATAAAAACAAAGTATTATTATTAATGATTAACAAAAACCATGAACGCAGAGTTCAATACAGTCAGCCTGCATAGATCCCCCCCCCCCCCCCCTCAAAAAAAAAAAAAAAAAACACGTTTTTTACCTTGTTTCATAAATAAATATTTAAAATTTTAATTTATTTTCTCAGAACTTTCTGACCATTTCTTCTCAATTCGTAGATCCAGGGTGCCATTCTAGTGGCCTCAATGCTTCAGCTTGTCCTGGGGCTGTCGGGTCTCGTGGGGCTAGTGCTGAGGTTCATCGGGCCGCTGGCCATTGCTCCCACCATCAACCTCATCGGACTGTCCCTCTTCATCCAGGCCGGGCAGAAGTCAGGAGCTCACTGGGGAATTGCTGCTCTGTGAGTTACTGCGGAATTATGGGTAACTTTGAGAGCTGAGTCAGTACAGTAATCTGTATTTCTGATTGTGTAGGGCTTCTGTGTGGCTCTCACAATGCAAGGCCCTTTTAAAAACACAACACCCTCAGGGTTCAGTGTTTATCTGTAGAGATCAACCCTCTTCAGTGTTTTCTTTAAAATGCTAAAACATCGCTCAGATCCTTTGATGAATAATGCTGTTCATTACTCATCCTCAAGCATGCCTAAGAGAATACATTAGTCCTGCCATCGGTCCTGCCTCAGACCTTCCCTGTCCAGGTGCCTCAGAGTAAACAAAGGTTTAAGGCACATATGTGTGTGTGACTCATTAGGACACATAGTAAACGTCTCATCTTAAGCCCTGTAAATAAGATTCAGCAGCATTAATTAGTGTACAACAGACAAAAGGTTGCTTTTTTTTGTTTTGTTTGAACATGAAAGAAAAAATTTACTTGTTTTTTTGTGTTTTTGCTGATATGCTTTTATTTGAAGTTTGTTGTTGTCAGCTACTTTAAAAAAAAAAAAAAAAATCCTCTTAATTCTCGTCCAGTTCTTAATCTGATCCTCACTAGACTTAATCTTAAACCTCACCTACAGCGTACACAGTATGGAAATCTTTGTTGTTGAAATGAATCGATTGAAGTAGAGTAAAAAATTCAAATCATATGCACATTAAAATTATGGTTTGGTTAAAAACTTCTCTTGAAGATAAGATTATGTCTAAAGCAGTCCAATCAGGGTTTACACGTCGCAGATACTTTGAAAGTGCATTTTTCCTGCTTATGAAATGAAATGAATGAAATATACTTTATTGTCCCTGGTAGGGAAATTTGGAGTAGACTCAAAACATTCCAACATCACCTGGTACACCTAAAAATATTAAAAATACAATAGACATACACATCCAATACACTAGTACAAAAGAAGTGTCACTGCTCCAGATTCAGCAACCTATTAGATACCGACACAAACAAATTTTTGAATCAGTTCAGTTTGCAGCGTGGAATCCTGTACATTCTCCCAGAGGGTAACAGTTCATAGCTGGAGTATAATACATGGGACGGATCACTTAAAATCCTTTTGGCCTCTTTCAATGTACATTGTTCAAAAAGAGACTGAATGCTGGGATAGTCTTTTTGTCCTGTCAAGTTCGTACAATACCTTGTATGTTTGTTTTAGATTTTCAATGAGGTTTCCGTACCACAAACCATACCTAATGACACTTTCTAATACAGATTGATTAAAAAAAAAGCAACATCATTTTTCTATCAACACCATAAAACCACAATCTACGTAAGAAATATAATCTTTGTGAAAGTCGTTCACAGAACCAATGAACATGCGTGTCCCATGTAAGAGATTTGTCTATATACACATCAACTTTGAGGACAAAATGTTCACTTGCTGCCTAATATATCCCACCAACTAACAGGTGCCGTGATGAAGAGATAATCAGTGTTATTCACTTCACCTGTCAGTGGTCATAATGTTATGCCTGATCGGTGTATACTTACATGTAATCATACAACATAATAGTATATGTGGTCTTGAAAGTTTTGCAGCTCATCCTCAACCTAACCACAGGCTCTACTCTTCACCACAATGGTAACCCTACAAAACTAATATACGTAACAAAACCGTCTGTAAATCTCAAAAACACAACATTAAACACTAACTTATGTCTCCTTATGTTAAGTCTGATGAGTGAAACAAACTCATTTCATTTAATTAATTTCATTTTAGAATTATGATTTTTATAAGATGTTATTTTATGTAAAAAAGTTAGAGGTTTAATATTTGTAATTTTATAAATCTGTGCATATGAGCTACTATATTTCCAATGATGATATCTTGTCATCTTTCTACAGAACTGTTTGCCTGATCCTTCTCTTCTCCCAGTATTTGAGCAAAGTTAACCTTCCTCTCATTGCTTATAAGGACAAGAAGTGGAAAGTCTTCCAGTACCCTCTCTTCAAACTCTTTTCAGTGAGTGTATTTTATAAAATTAGAATTCTGTTTGTATAATATAATTACGTAGGTATATCTACCATGGGATCTTAAAGTCTGAGGCCCATAGAGAAAATGCTTCAGCATTGCTGTTTGATTTATCATTACAAATGCTATAATAGCATAACAATTTGAGTGAAAAATTGAATTTCTTAATATTGGGTATGTCCTCATTTTGCCTCAGTGACCGCAATCGCTCCACGAGTTTGTGCCTGGTGAACCATGTTTTTGAGTCCTTCAGTTAAATAGCCCTAGAAATAGTGCATAAACTTTTATGAATTTTTTTTAAAATGTTCTAAAAACTTTATTTCCACGTTTAAATGGAATAAAAATATCCCAGTGTAAATTTCAGTGTGGTTTTAAACTTTGTATATGTTATATAATTATCTCATATAATGGTCAGGTGTATTTTAAGTAATAAATAGAAATAAACATATGAAACAGTAACTGTATGATGCTGAACATTTGCAATTCAGCAACAGATTTCCACTCTAGTCAGTAAACTAGTCAGCGCTGATAAACAGATAAGATATAACGTATATTCTGTCAAATAGGGGTTCTGAAGTAACTATGTGTAAAATACAACCCAGTCAGTGAAGATCATGTCAGAAGAGTTGTTGGAAGAGTTGAGAGAATGAAAATAATAGTTTCAAGCTTTACTGTTGAAATACCCCTGGGCTAATGCTTCCCTTGTCAGATTTTACATGCTACAGATAACAAAAAAAATTCCAAGCATTGCTAACTTGACATGTGAGCGAGCTAATAAATCCAGCCTTTATAGGTTCAAAAAGAAGAAGGTGTACATTGTGAAGTACATGGCAAGGAAACGTAGAAAGCCATATGTTTATGTATGTTGTATTTAATGTACAGGCTTTATTTGGGATGTGTGGAGCCTGGCTGGTGTGCTTCCTGCTGACGTATTTCAATGCCCTGCCCTCATCCCCGAATGAGTACGGATACATGGCAAGAACTGATATCAATCTCAATGCAGTAAAAAGTGCTGCATGGTTTTATGTGCCTTATCCAGGTGAGCCGCCATCTACCAGCAATAGATGTTACAATTAACATGTGCTTTTTTTCGCAACCTTGCAGTTTTTGCATTCCATTGGACTTTGTAGATATAACTTTTTTGTTTTCTAAATAAAAAGTCCCTAAATGTACTCAACATTACCAAAAACATCACATAATGTAAATAAGTTGTCACAGAATAAGAATATGTGAATAACTCAATTTTAGAAAAATGTCAGATAGAACTTAATAATTCCAAGGGGACAATATATATGTATGTGTATATATATATATATGTATGTGTGTATATACACACTATATTGCCAGAAGTTTTGGGATGCCTGCCTTTACGTGCACATGAACTATAATGACATCCCATTTCTAATCCATAGGGTTTAATATGGAATTGGCCCACCTTTTGCAGCTATAACAGCTTCAACTCTTCTGGGAAGGCTTTCCACAAGGTTTAAGAGTGTGTTTATGGGAATTTTTGACCATTCTTCTAGAAGCGCATTTGTGAGGTCAGGCAGTGATGTTGACGATAAGGTCTGGCTCGCAGTCTCCGCTCTAATTCATCCCAAAGATGTTTTATGGGGTTGAGGTCAGGACTCTGTGCAGGCCAGTCAATTTCCTTCACACCAAACTCGCTCATCCATGTCTTTATGGACCTTGCTTTGTGCACTGGTGCACAGTCATGTTGGAACAGGAAGGGGCCATCCCCAAACTGTTCCCACAAAGTTGGGAGCATGAAATTGTCCAAAATGTCTTGGTATGCTGAAGCATTAAGAGTTCCTTTCACTGGAACTAAGGGGCCAAGCCCAACCCCTGAAAAACAACCCCACACTATAATCCCCCCTCCACCAAACTTTACACTTGGCACAATGCAGTCGGGCAAGTACCATTCTCCAGGCAACCGCCAAACCTAGACTTGTCCATCGGATTGCCAGACAGAGAAGCGTGATTCATCACTCCAGAGAACACGTCTCCACTGCTCTAGAGTCCAGTGGCGGCGTGCTTTACACCACTGCATCCGACGCTTTGCATTTGGTGATGTAAGGCTTGGATGCAGCTGCTCGGCCATGGAAACCCATTCCATGAAGCTCTCTATGCACTGTTCTTGAGCTAATCTGAAGGTCACACGAAGTTTGGAGGTCTGTAGCTATTGACTCTGCAGAAAGTTGGCGAATTCTGTGCACTGTGCGCCTCAGCATGCGCCAATCCCACTTTGTGATTTTACGTGGCCTACCACTTCGTGGCTGAGTTGCTGTTGTTCCCAGTTGCTTCCACTTTATAATACCACTAACAGTTGACCGTGGAATATTTAGTAGTGAGGAAATTTCACGAATGGACTTATTGCACAGGTGGCAACCTATCACGGTACCACGCTTGAATTCACTGAGCTCCTCCTGTATTAGAAAGTCCAACCAGGGTGATTTTGCTTTGCTGGACCAACAAAACAAATAAAAGTAATAGATTAAAACATCTACAATCAAAATGATTATGATCTTTTTTTAATAAGGAAAAAGGGGTAAGATATGTAAACTTTTAAAATCTTACTATTTTGTCATAATTTTCTACTTTTTATGTAAGGATTTTATTGTTTTACCTTTGTTTTCAGACCCAGAATTTCACACTTTATTTCACACTATATTTATTATATTGTCACATTATAGATATATATACATATGTGTACACACATACACATTATATATATATATATATATATATATATACAATATTTATAAATCACATTTTGAATACTTTGATAATGTAATCAGTGAAATAATCACAGTAAATACAAAGTTCTGTCATGAAACTCTAGATGGCGCAGGCTAATTGGTCCTTTAACTCAACCTGCTCGTAATCACATTGTTACCTATAGGGCACAGCTAAATTGATTCCTGCTGTATCAGTAGCCAATTAACTTGCGTGCTCAACCTTCAAAATACTTAGCATCTAAGCCTAGCATTGCCTTAGCAGTGCAGCACGCTTCAGAAACCCTCCACCTTCCCCAGCTCCACCTGTATAGATCTGCTACGGGTAGTTCATGTACACTAAATTGTACAGCAGCAGCATCTCTTACTTGCTCACATCAGCGTGTCGTGTATGAATTGGCAGTAGCAAGTCCCGTACTTGCTCTGCTGCAGCAGCAGTAATAACCTACAGCAGCAGCAGCGTAGCAGATCTATTCCGCCAAGACCAAACATACAACATTGTCATACCCATTACCATGCCAAACACAAATATAAATATATAAAAATGAAAGTAATTTTACAAAAGCAATTTTCCAAAAATGTTTAGAATGTCATTTACATCACAGAATGCTGTCAGACAAAAACATATTTTGGGATGTGGTGGAAATTACATTTCAGGAAAAGTAGGATTTATTTCCTAAAAGTTCACAGGACCAAAAATGCCTATAGTTGGAAAACACCCACATCTGTTATCTCTTGCTTAAATGTAAACATTTCAGAAGAAATAATCAAATTAATCTTATCATGAATTAAAATACCATTTCATGATAGCAAAAAGCCAATTAATGGTTTAATGCAAATTCATGGTTTCCTTGGAACTCATAAAAAAACAGAACATTTTGTTAACCATTTGACAGCTATGAATAATATATGAATGTTGATTTTCATAGTCAATGAACATTGGCGTTGGCTATTTCAACAGTACTGTCAAAGCTGGTTCCCAAGTGCTGTTTGCCAGCTGTTTTTAAAAGACATGTCTGTTTAAAGAAGAATGAGCTATCTTGAATGATAGTGTTTCTTTCAGAATCCATAGATGAGAGAGACATATTCTCTGAGGGCATTGGTGCTAAAGTGACATGAATGGGGCTTCTCTAATTCATCCTGAAGAAGATTTAGGAACTGTCAGTCACCAGGAACTATAGTTTGCTTTGCTAGGGTCAATTCTCACTCATAAAGGTGTGGTGTATTAATGTCTAAGACACATGCAGCAGTCGGGCTTTTGAGCCCTCGTCCCTGTTTCAGCGTGCTGCCCACTCAGGTCTTTTCAGTCGTTCTGTTGTATTAAGAAATGCATTCAACACCAGTTGGTCCTCTGCTGTGAATCGGCTAGCAAGTATTTTGTATTTAAAACAGCTTTAAGGTTTCCAGCTTTACTTTTCACTACATCCCATTTGACGTCTTTAGATAAAGCCTTAGTTGTATCGCCCAGGGGCTTCCATGTTCGGGAATGTGGTATTTTAAACTTCAAATAGCTAATACAGGTTTGACTGCATCAGTGTCTGAATGTTAGTGAAGACAATCAGTCATTTCGCTTGACCCACTTAAATCCCTTGAGACATTTGTGCTCCAGGCTGATGTACAAGAATAAAGGAACATGGGCCTCATGTTACTGTCTGTATTTTCTACTATATGCTCTCTCAAACATCTACTTACTAAAATAATATACACTACCATTAAAAAGTTTGAGGTCAGTATGTTTTGAAGTCTGATGCTCATCAAAGCTACATTTATTTGATCAAAAATACAGTAAAAAAACAGAAACATGACAATTTTAAAAGAACTGTTTTATATTTTAACATATTTAAAAATTTAATTTACTCCTGTGATTTCATAGCTGAATTTTCAACATCCATTACTTCAGTCTTCAGTGTCACATGATCCTTAAGAAATCATTCAAATATGTATATGTGTGTATATTGGCCACTTTATTAGGTACACCTTGTTAGTACCGGGTTGGACCCCCTTTTTACCTTCAGAGCTGCCTTAATTCTTCATGGCATAGATTCAACAAGGTGCTGGAAACATTCCTTAGAGATTTTGGTCCATATTGACATGACCGCATCAGGCAGTTGCTGCTGATTTGTCGGCTGCACATCCATGATGCAAATCTTGATTGAGATCTGGTGACTTTGGAGGCCATTTGAGTTTAGTGAACTTGTTGTCATGTTCAAGAAAACAGTTTGAGATGATTTGAGCTTTGTGACGTGGTGCGTTATCCTGTTGGAAGTAGCCATCAGAAGATGGACATGATCAACAACAATATTCAAGTAGGCTGTGGCATTTAAACGATGCTCAGTTGGTACTGTGGGGCCCAAAGTTTGCCAAATTCGAAGTGTTTTTACGCCAAATTCTGACCCTACCATCTGAATGTCGCAGCAGAAATCGAGACTCATCAGACCAGACAACGTTTTTCCAATCTTCTGTTGTCCAATTTTGGTGAGCCCGTGTGAATTGTAGCCTCAGTTTCCTGTTCTTAGCTGACAGGAGTGGCACCCGGTGTGGTCTTCTGCTGCTGTAGCCCATCTGCTTCAAGGTTTGACATGTTGTGGATTCAGATATGCTCTTCTGCAGACTTTGGTTGTAACGAGTGGATATTTGAGTTACTGTTGCCTTTCTATCAGCTCAGACCAGTCTGGCCATTCTCCTCTGACCTCTGGCATCAACAAGGCATTTTCAGCCCCAGAACTGCCGCTCACTGGATATTTTCTCTTTTTCTTAAACCCTAGAGATGGTTGTGCATGAAAATCCCAGTAGATCAGCAGTTTCTGAAATACTCAGACCAGGCTGTCTGTCACCAACAACCATGCCATGTTCAAATCACCTTTCTTCCCCATTCTGAGGCTCAGTTTGATCTTCAGCAGATCGTCTTGATGTTTGCTGCATCTGAAAACCTATCGCTGCCCTATCAGGCAATGACTTGTAAGGCAGTGTTTGTGCATGAAGGCACCTCACGAAACTGATTTTGGACAGACTTCTGAGGCAGCGTAACAGTTTAATGATCTACCTCAAAACAGCGCGAGCTTTGTTGAGAACTAAACAAATATTTAATTACTACAGTAGTAATTTCTCACTAGAAATGACATCAAAAGTGGAAAATGGTGGTCAAAAATGTACATTTACACAAACTGACCAGCAAACGCAACTTTCGGATGCCATTTTTATTTTTCTAGCTCAACTGTCACAGAATGTAAAGCACAGGATTTTGGGATATCAAAGGCAGCGAAGGATACATCTATTTGCCTTCAAAAATCAATCAGATGAAGGTATCTCAGGAAGCAGGAAGTGAAGCTAACTTTGAATTCGGACGTGCCTTGATGCCTTCCTACCTTGAAATGTGTCCTCCGAAGGCAGCATTTTCCAGTTTTCGGACGCAGCCCATGTCTAAATGCATTGAGTTGCTTCCATGTGATTGGCTGATTAGATATTTGCGTTAATGAGCAGTTGAACAGGTGTACCTAATTAAGTGGCCGGTGAGTGTCATTTACAACCTTGAGAAACCTGTGCTTACGTATTACTCAGTAAATCTGATTAAAATCTGGTATTTTAAGTATTTTATTTGGCTGAAAATCTGATACAAATTTGAATGGGGGTCAAAGTAAACATACCTTCAAGGCACCATAACAACCCATTCAAACTTGCTTCCTTGTGTCAATCGACAAAATGAAAAAACAACAACCCAAAGGTTTGTTAAGGTTAAGTGTATTAAAAAATAATCCACTTTAAACAATAAGAAATGTGGTTTTTCTAGTAACCTCATAAACTTTTTATGCTTCTATCCATACTATATGTATGCAAAACCTCCTCAACATATGTTTATTTGTGTGATAAAGTATACTAAGGTACTTCTTACTGCCGCAAACAAGCATTTCCTCATTACCTAACTCTTTTTCAGGACAGTGGGGTTTACCCACTGTGAGTGTGTCATCTGTACTGGGCATGATGGCTGGAGTCCTGGCCTCAACAATGGAGTCCATTGGAGACTATTATGCGTGCGCTCGTCTCTCTGGTGCGCCTCCACCGCCCACGCATGCTATTAACCGTGGCATTGCGGTTGAAGGCGTGGGCTGCATCTTGGCTGCCCTGTGGGGTAGCGGTAATGGAACCACCTCCTACAGTCAGAATATCGCCGCTCTGGGAATTACAAGGGTAGGATTTGTCTGTTTATTGACAACAGTAATAATAATAACTATAGCTATCTTTACTGTTGTTGCCACCATGTTCAAATTCAATTCTGTTATACATTAACAAGGCAAGTTATTCATTATATTGCTAAAACATTGACTAGGTTTCCTGAAGTCACATATTAGTAGTAGTAGTGTCAAGTCAGTTTTATTTTATATAGCGCTTTTCACAATACACATTATCTCAAAACAGCTATACAGAAAATCATGTTAATGTTTATAAGATCTTAATATCTTCATGCTTTATGTACAAATTTAACAGATTAGTGCTGGGTGAAAATATAATAAACATTTTGTGACAATATAAGCAGATTTTCTACATACTATATATCACTTTTATGTGAGTTTACTGTATGTACAGGTGCTGGTCATATAATTAGAATATCATCAAAAAGTTGATTTATTTCACTAATTCCATTCAAAAAGTGAAACTTGTATATTATATTCATTCATTACACACAGACTGATATATTTCAAATGTTTATTTCTTTTAATTTTGATGATTTTAACTGACAACTAAGGAAAATCCCAAATTGTATGCATGTACAGCACTCAATACTTAGTTGGGGCTCCTTTTGCCTGAATTACTGCAGCAATGCGGCGTGGCATGGAGTCGATCAGTCTGTGGCACTGCTCAGGTGTTATAAGAGCCCAGGTTGCTCTGATAGTGGCCTTCAGCTCTTGCATTGTATTGCATTGTTGGGTCTGGCATATCGCATCTTCCTCTTCACAATACCCCATAGATTTTCTATGGGGTTAAGGTCAGGCGAGTTTGCTGGCCAATTAAGAACAAGGATACCATGGTCCTTAAACCAGGTACTGGTAGCTTTGGCACTGTGTGCAGGTGCCAAATCCTGTTGGAAAATGAAATCTGCATCTCCATAAAGTTGGTCAGCAGCAGGAAGCATGAAGTGCTCTAAAACTTCCTGGTATATGGCTGCATTGACCTTGGACCTCAGAAAACACAGTGGACCAACACCAGCAGATGACATGGCACCCCAAACCATCACTGACTGTGGAAACTTTACACTGGACCTCAAGCAACGTAGATTGTGTGCCTCTCCTCTCTTCCTCCAGACTCTGGGACCCTGATTTCCAAAGGAAATGCAAAATTTACTTTTATCAGACAACATAACTTTGGACCACTCAGCAGCAGTCCAGTCCTTTTTGTCTTTAGCCCAGGCAAGATGCTTCTGACGCTGTCTGTTGTTCAAGAGTGGCTTGACACAAGGAATGCGACAGCTGAAACCCATGTCTTGCATACGTCTGTGCGTAGTGGTTCTTGAAGCACTGACTCCAGCTGCAGTCCACTCTTTGTGAATCTCCCCCACATTTTTGAATGGGTTTTGTTTCACAATCCTCTCCAGGGTGCGGTTATCCCTATTGCTTGTACACTTTTTTCTACCACATCTTTTCCTTCCCTTCGCCTCTCTATTAATGTGCTTGGACACAGAGCTCTGTGAACAGCCAGCCTCTTTTGCAGACCTTTTGTGTCTTGCCCTCCTTGTGCAAGGTGTCAATGGTCGTCTTTTGGACAACTGTCAAGTCAGCAGTCTTCCCCATGATTGTGTAGCCTACAGAACTAGACTGAGAGACCATTTAAAGGCCTTTGCAGGTGTTTTGAGTTAATTAGCTGATTAGAGTGTGGCACCAGGTGTCTTCAATATTGAACCTTTTCACAATATTCTAATTTTCTGAGATACTGAATTTGGGATTTTCCTTAGTTGTCAGTTATAATCATCAAAATTAAAAGAAATAAACATTTGAAATATATCAGTCTGTGTGTAATGAATGAATATAATATACAAGTTTCACTTTTTGAATGGAATTAGTGAAATAAATCAACTTTTTGATGATATTCTAATTATATGACCAGCACCTGTATGCAAATAAATTTGGATTTTTTAAATATCAAGCTTTATAGAGAGAGCTGTGCGATAATGTAGTTTGCATTTTGATATGATATAAACAACCATGCAGTTGAGATTTGCTATATAGTAAATATCACTTTACATGAGTATACTGTACGCATGCGGACAAAGTTGGATATACATTTATATCCAAAGTTATATATAGAGCTGTCCGATCACATTGTTTAAATTTTGCGACAATATAAACAATCACAGTTGAGATTTGCTATATACGTGAGTATACTATATGTATGCTGTAAACTTATACAGTATATACAACTTTATATATAGAGCTATGTGATGATAAAGCAATAAGCTCCGTGAAGCTGTGGTTTACAGTGAATTTAAAACAGCTAAGGAGTGTTGTTAGGCTAACAACGCCCCTTAGCTGTTATAAATTCACTGTAAACTTCAGCGATACAGCGGTCAGCTGTATGTTTTCGGGAATTTCACAACGGCTTCGATCGCGGCTCAACCAACCAGAATCAAAGGCCGGAACTATCCGTTTTATAATATACATTTTACTATGATATAAAACAATTACACAGTTGAAATTTACTATAGTACGCTGTATAGCATGTTTCCCACAAGCATTATTATCAAATTAATGAATACTATATTATTAGTAATACTATATTATTATTTATATTATTACTATATTATAATACTATATTTGAGAATAAAAATGTGAGAATGACATGCAAAAACATAAAGCTTTATATAGGCCTACCTCAAAAATAACCATGAATTGCAGATGAAGTTTGATATGTTCTTAAAATTAATATTACCAAATGTATGATGTTCTTAATAATATCACCAGAAATACTGTATGAGACCATGCTGCATGTTTTTACACTTAAATAGCTTAATAAACACGTACAAACATTAAAACGTTAAAAGAGTAGTTCACTTTAAAATGAAATTTAGCCCAAGCTTTACTCACCCTCAAGCCATCCTAGGTGTATATGACTTTCTTCTTTCTGATGAACACAATCAGAGAAATATTAATAAATATCCTGACGCATCCAAGCTTTATAATGGCTGTGAGCGGGATCAACGAGTATGATCTGAAGAAAGTGCCTCCATCCACATCCATCCGTCATAAACATATTCCACACGGCTCCGGGGGGTTAATAAAGTCCTTCTGAAGCGAAGCAATGCGTTTGTGTAAAAAAATATCCATATTTATGAAGTAAAATATCTAGCTTCCGCCAGACCGCTCTCCGTATTCAACTTACGAAGAAAGTGTAAAACTCTCGCAGTTCAAAAAGCTTAACCGACACGGCGCCAGTTCCGTTTTTTCAGGTCCTATAAACTATTTTGGTTTTTGAGCATCCTTGGCACATTTGTGCCCTTCCCCTCTCAGGACAATTGAGGGACTTATCCCCATCTATCACCAACAGCTGCAAGCCGTCACTGATGCTCGAGCAGGCAACACATGACATGACATTAATGAAATTTTTTGAGGAATGCTTAAACATCTGCTATGCAGCTTTTCAGGGCAATGCTGTATAAAAAAGTCTTATTTTTAAAAATGTTAAACATGCCAAGTTGTGTGTTTTAAACATTATCAGGTCATTTTTCTTAACATATCTCCATTTCATGGGAATGACAATTATTGCATTCCCTGCAAGTTCACAAACGTTTTTTGGTTTGGGTTTCATGACAGTATCTTGGATGATTTATCTTTTATTGGCTGATCCCTACATTGTGTGCCAGGTTGGCAGCAGATTGGTACTTCAGACCGCTGGGCTTCTCATGATCATCTTGGGACTCTTTGGTAAATTTAGCGCAGTCTTTATAACTATTCCAGACCCGGTCATTGGTGGAATGTTCCTCATCATGTTTGGGATGGTAGCAGCAGTGGGTATTTCCAGTCTGCAGGTATACCTGATAGAGTTTTGTCATACATTTCCATGTCATTGTTATGAAATTGCATATCAGGGCGACTTCGTCTGTTTCATTTGTATTTCATTATTTTGTCTTGCAGTATGTGGACTTGAACTCCTCCAGAAATCTCCTGATTCTTGGCTTCTCGACCTTCAGTGGTCTTGTGCTCCCAACATGGTTTCATTCAAACCCAGGCATGATCAATACAGGTGAATATAACATTAAAACATATAGAAAATAACATCAGCATCGCTTACCGTATGCCGCATTTTTAACTCATCAGCAAACATATTTTACTAGACTGTAATACTTCTACCCAAGGGCGTAGCACCAAATGTTCCCCGGTCACAGATCCAAAGGTTTGGGCCCCTCACCACACCAAAAATTCAAGAATGCTTTATTTTCACTACGATTCACAACTTTTATTACTAATTTTATTTATTGGCATTGGCATTATTGAAACATTAGAATGTAGCCTTCAAATATTTTTCAATTAAGCAAATACTCCTTTAAAAAGTGAAAAGTCAGTAATAAAATGAAGAACAAAAACACATTACTTTTTTTTCTTATCACTGTCAATCATTTCAATTTCCGGGTGACTTAACGGAACGATAATTTAGCAGATTCACTCTCGAGTTGTAACTCGTGACACTATACACTGCATAATGTGCTGGCAGCAACTTCAGCGAATGGGATATAGCTTATACAGAAAGCGCGCAAAGTGCGCTCCTTTTAATCACTGAAGCTGTCAATAACTTCAGTTTCGGTTCTGCACTCTTTCCAAAACTCCCATTATATTCAAAAGCACAATGAATGTCTTTTTTACATTGTGTCTACAATTTGTTGGTTATAATGAAAGGATTCTTCAGTGAGCTCACCCTGAAAGAAAACTCTGACGTTTTGAGCGAAGGGGATTCTGATTAAATGAAACCAACTGATTGGCCATTTCATTCATGTGCTCAACAGAGTTTTCTGTGATTGTCTACAATGCTCAATGCTGCAAATACAAAAGTTGTAAACATTATGTTTTGCACTCTCTTCAGAATGCAAACATGAATATGCACGGGTCCGTCTGAATGCAGCTGCTTATCAGCAGGTATCTAAATAAGCGAGACTGGTATCGTCACATTTTAACAATTTCAGTATCCACTTTGTACCAAAGTACAATCCAAAATCCAAATTTAGTGTTAAGGTTTTTAGAAAAAAATCTTAAACATCTTTAGATTTATTTTTGAATAAAACTGGCTCTCACCATGAATATAGCCACAGAACTTGGCATGACATTAAAAATGAAAAATATATATATATATATATATATATATATACACACACCGATCAGGCATAACATTATGACTACCTTCCTAATATTGTGTTGGTCCCCCTTTTGCTGCCAAAACAGCCCTGACCCGTCGAGGCATGGACTCCACTAGACCCCTGAAGGTGTGCTGTGGTATCTGGCACCAAGATGTTAGCAGCAGATACTTTAATCCCTGTAAGTCCTGTGGGGCCTCCATGGATCGGACTTGTTTGTTCAGCACATCCCACAGATGCTCGATTGGATTGAGATCTGGGGAATTTGGAGGTCAAGTCAACACTTCAAACTCATTGTTGTGCTCCTCAAACCATTCCTGAACCATTTTTGCTTTGTGGCAGGGCACATTATCCTGCTGAAAGAGGCCACAGCCACCAGGGAATACCGTTTCCATGAAAGGGTGTACATGGTCTGCAGCAATGCTTAAGTACGTGTCAAAGTAACATCCACATGGATGGCAGGACCCAAGGTTTCCCAGCAGAACAAAAGATGCCCAAAGCATCACACTGCCTCCGCCAGCTTGCCTTCTTCCCATAGTGCATCCTGGTGCCATGTGTTCCCCAGATAAGCGACACACACGCACCCAGCCATCCACATGATGTAAAAGAAAACGTGATTCATCAGACCAGGACACCTTCTTCCATTGCTCCGTGGTCTAGTTATGATGCTCACGTGTCCACTGTTGGCGCTTTCGGCGGTGGACAGGGGTCAGCATGGGCACCCTGACTGGTCTCCGGCTATGCAGCCCCATATGCTACAAACTGTGATGCACTGCGTATTCTGACACCTTTCTATCAGAACCAGTATTAACGTCTTGAGCAATTTGAGCTACAGTAGCTCGTGCATCATTGAGCCTTGGCCGCCCATGACCCTGTCGCCCGGTTCACCACTGTTCCTTCCTTCGACTGCTTTTGATAGATACTGACCACTACAGACCGGGAACACCCCACAAGAGCTGCAGTTCTGGAGATGCTCTGACCCAGTTGTCTAGCCATCACAATTTGGCCCTTGTCAAACTCGCTCAAATCCTTACACTTGCCCATTTTTCCTGCTTCTAACACATCAACTTTGAGGACAAAATGTTCACTTGCTGCCTAATATATCCCACCCACTAACAGGTGCCATGATGAAGAGATAATCAGTGTTATTCACTTCACCTGTCAGTGGTCATAATGTTATGCCTGATCGGTGTGGGTGGGTGTGTGCATGTTTGTTTGTATGTATATATATATGTGTGTGTGTGTGTGCGGTTTTTAGTCAGTAACAGCATTAGTTATGTTAGTTAAGAGTTAAGAATATGTGCAATTGTGCAATTTGTGGGTATTCAGCATCTGTCCTGATGATATCCGACTGCTCTGTTTTAGAAAGACTGCTGGTAGTCTAATCCTCAACCACATGGATACCCTGTAGTGTGGCCAGACAGATCAAAAGAAATGAAAGTTGGACTGCAGACAAGAGTCTGCATGTGATGTTAACCTGATCTAACTACAGAATAATTCCAGTCTGAACTCCATTACTGTGCAAATGTTGCTTCAGCAACTGAACAGGACAAGAAACAGTAGTTCTTCAGGATCTCATTTGAGAGTCATAACTACAGCTATGTGGGAGGTCACCCGGTGCAAGTGGCACATCCCAAGCTTATCCGCAGTGGTGAGGAGCATTGTCTGGACTCCTGAGGTTAGAGCGACTTATCTGCCAATCCTCTTTACAAGTCTCCGTTTGACTCTGCTGTAATCTCCTCTCCTTTTCATGTAAAAACCAATGGTTCTACATCCGGGCCTGTGCACCCTTTCGATGAACTTTGTCCTAATCTTCGTCCTGAGTGTTCGGTTAACACTGCTTAAAATGAGGGGGGGTTCATCAACAAAAGTCCAACAGTGCTTTATCAGGGGCTCTTTTAAGCAGTTTATTGACAGGCTTTCAGGAATTAGTGATCTAAGCTGACATATTGAACTCCTGACCAACGCTTGCTGTGTTGGTCTTGTCAGATGGACATTAATTAGTCCTAGAACATCCACCCTATTAAGACATCATAATAAGATATCTTATACCAAGAATTTTTACACCCATCCGTTAACTTGCGTATATACATGCGTTGGACATCTGTCACTGTCCGCCATGGCTTTTGTGACCTGAATGGTTTGGTTCTGTCAACAGGCATAAAAGAGTTGGATCAGCTCATTATGATTCTCTTCACCACCCACATGTTCATTGGTGGATTCTTTGGGTTTGTTTTGGACAACACAATTCCAGGTAAGCCGTAAAAAAGCATGACTGTTGGGCATGTTAATCTGCAGGGGCGCGCTGTGGTCAAAAGGTCTAGCTAGTGGGCCTGTTACCCCTTTGTACAGCCTCGTTTTAACTCTTCGGAAGCCATATGAAAGTCGTTATTCAATAAAAATGACATCTGTAAGCATTACAGGAAATGCTAATGAATACTCTTAAAAATAAAAGTTCCAAAAGGGAATTTTTGCCATCATGTCATAGAAGAACTATTTTTGCTTCCTCAGAGAACCTTTCAGAGCCATTTTTTTTTTTTTTTTTTTAGTGTAAAAAACATTTTAGTAATCTACAGTCTTTTTCCACTATAAAGAACCTTTTGTGCAATAAAAAGATTTGATGGATGTTAAAGGGTTAGTTCACCCAAAAATGAAAATTGTCATTTATTACTCACCCTCATGTCGTTCCACACCCGTAAGATTTTCATTCATCTTCAGAACACAAATGAAGATATTTTTGATGAAATCCGATGGCTCAGTGAGGCCTCCATTGCCAGAAATGTCACCGAACCTCTCAAGATCCATAAAGGTACTCAAAACGTATTTAAAACGGTTCATGTGACTACAGTGGTTCTACCTTAATATTAAAAAATACTTTTTGTGCACCAAAAAAAACAAAATAACTTTTCAACAATATCTAGTGATGGCCAATTTCAAAACACTGCTTCGAAGCTTTACAAATCTTTTGTTCGTATCAAACTGCCAAACTGCTGAAATCACGTGACTTTGGCGTGACAACTGATTCAAAACAAAAGATGCGTAAAGCTTCGAAGCAGTGTTTTGAAATCGAGGGTGAGTAATAAATTACATAATTTTTATTTTTGGGTGAACTAACCCTTTAAGGCCCGTTCACGCCAAGAACGATAACTATATTAGTGTCCTCACCTCTTTTTATTATAAGTGCGCACTTTAAATGCTTAAGGCAGGATGGATTCTTATCATTCTGAAAGTGATTCCAACGATATCGTTCCTCTGTGACATTGTTATAGTTGTGGTGTGGACTTTGCTATTGTTTTACATTAGAATGATTTTTAAAACTGTATCTTTATCGTTAACTTTATAGTTATGATCCTTGGTGTGAACAGGCCTTTAAAGGCTCTTCATGGAACCACTTTTTAAGAGTGCAGATCTAATTGGCATATTACAATGTATTTAAATGAATGAATTTCTTTGCATTATGAAAAGACTTAAATATCTGGTTTTTCTTCTAGTTGTCTCAAAGTATTGTTAGTATAATTAATAAAAATCATGTTTTTTTTTTTCTTCTTAGGAACAGAAGAAGAAAGAGGATTAAAGAGCTGGAGAAAGGCTGTTCATGAAGGATCTCACATACACATCACCGATCATTCCTGTTACAATCTGCCTTTCTGCACAAACTTTATTCAGAGGTTCAAATTGCTCCACTACCTCCCGTTTCTCCCGTCACTTGAGTCACAGGAACTGGGAACACATCTGTAGTGCTATAGCTTCCTGTGGTGAGGCTTGGTTTTTAAATGGCACATTCCAGGCAAGAGGTGAGCAATGTTCAGGCCCGGCTCCACCGTTTTAAGCTCATTAGAACAGGAGTCAGCCCTAATCACAGAATTGCTCCAGTTTTCAATGGGAATCATGCAACCAGTTACATTTTCAGCTCTTTTTGGATTTTTAAAGTACATGAAAGTTCCTCAAAAGCTCCAACCAATCTTCTTTATAATATATCGTCGATGTCGGGTGGAAACCTCATATGTCCAAAACCGCAACTTTTCAGGAAATGGAAAAAACCTAGACAATGTTGTCAAAGTTAATATTGTGGCTTTATATATGGTCAGACATAATAATAACTGTCTATATATCTGCAGATATCAATAGACTGTTTTCGTCATTCAAAAAGGGATACTGGAACTAGGTCTGCGGATAAACAAACCGTAAACAAAGCAGCGCTTCCTTACCATTTTGAAGATCAATCACGCTGATAATTTTTTTCATTCCAAGCGGCTCATGATGTAATAAATATTTGCATATTGGAATGCTCAAGTAAGGTGACATAAAATTAGATGACAAAAATAATGAGCCAGCACTTCATAAAATTAAGGTTGAACCACCGCAGTCACATGAACTATTTTAACGATGTCTTTACTGGACCTTGAAAGGTACAATGAAATTGCTGCCTATGTGTGGTTCAGATACTTCTTGGATTTCATCAAAAATATCTTCCAAAGATGAAAGAAGGTCTTACGGGTTTGGAACGACATGAGGGTGAGTAATTAATGACAGAAATTTCATTTTTGGGTGAACTAACCCTTTAACGAACACAGTTATGAGGTTGTATCGACAGTTTGAGGATGTTACAACGTTTAGTCACAAGCTCTTTTTTAATACTTTTCATTAATTAAATATTTGTAAAACCAACAGTCAGACGTAAAGAGTGACCAATAGTAATGATTTATGAGAAAAAAATTAAAATGGTTTCTGCCCGACAGCAACGATATATATGTATATTGGTAAATTCACATTGTAAATTTAAATCATGATATAGAAGTTACTTTTTCAAATAAGTAACACATTTATTTTTATTGAAAACCCTTCAGTTTTGAGTTCTTGTGCTTGTGAGCATGTCTGTACATCACTTTTCAGTGACGTACAAAGAGTGGCGAAATCCCACCCTAAGATTCAGGTTTCAAAAAGTCCATAATACTCATAATAAATCAAATAAAACCCATGTGCGTCAGTGGAATTTAGTTGCACTCCTTTTTTTGTAGCAGATAAAATAACATGTCACCTCAGGGCCGTGGCGGATTTGCTGTACCCTGGAGCTCACAGGTACCATTGCCATAGTTTTTCAAACTATTTGTCATTTTTTTCAACCTATTTGTCATCGCATACCACCAGCTTTGTTGGCAAAAATCACTTACATAACACAATATAAAAAATATTCCTTCCTTCCGTTTTGCGCCATTCTTGTTTCTTTGTGACATTAATTGAATTCCAGAAACTGAATACAGAAATGTACATCTACAGTAAAAATGACGTCAGTTCTAAGAGAACTGCTCATTCAGCATTTGAAATCCACAATGCGCTTTGAACACATTTTCAATATTTAGTAGGAATTTAGATTTTTGATCCTGATTATTTTTTTGATCCTGATATATTTTTAAATTTATTTTATATTAAACTTGTGATTTTGAGGACATTGTTGTATCCTATATAAATATATATATATATATATATAATATATATATATATAGAGACACTATATTACCAAAAGTATTGGGACACCCCTCCAAATCATTGAATTCAGGTGTTTCAATCACTTCCATGGCCACAGGTCTATAAAATCAAGCACCTAGGCATGCAGACTGCTTCTACAAACATTTGTGAAAGAATGGGTCGCTCTCAGGAGCTCAGTGAATTCAAGCATGGTACTGTGATAGGTCCATTCGTGAGATTTCCTCACTACTAAATATTCCACGGTCAACTGTTAGTGGTATCATAACAAAGTGGAAGCAATTGGGAACAACAGCAACTCAGCCATGAAGTGGTAGGCCACGTAAAATCACAGAGCGGGGTCAGCGCATGCTGAGGCACACAGTGCGCAGAGTCAAGGACAATAGCTACAGACCTCCAAACTTCATGTGGCCTTCAGATTAGCTCAAGAACAGTGTGTAGAGAGCTTCATGGAATGGGTTTCCATGGCCGAGCAGCTGCAACCAAACCTTACATCACCAAGTGCAATGCAAAGCGTCGGATGCAGTGGTGTAAAGCACGCCACCACTGGACTCTAGAGCAGTGGAGATGTGTTCTCTGGAGTGACGAATCACGCTTCTCTGTCTGGCAATCCGATGGATGAGTCTGGGTTTGGCGGTTGCCAGGAGAACAGTACTTGCCCGACTGCATTGTGCCAAGTGTAAAGTTTGGTGGAGGGGGGATTATGGTGTGGGGTTGTTTTTCAGGGGTTGGGCTTGGCCCCTTAGTTCCAGTGAAAGGAACTCTTAATGCTTCAACATACCAAGACATTTTGGACAATTTCATGCTCCCAACTTTGTGGGAACAGTTTGGGGATGGCCCCTTCCTGTTCCAACATGACCAGTGCGCACCAGTGCACAAAGCAAGGTCCATAAAGACATGGATGAGCGAGTTTGGTGTGGAGGAACTTGACTAGCCTGACCTCAACCCGATAGAACATCTTTGGGATGAATTAGAGCGGAGACTGAGAGCCAGGCCTTCTCGCCAACATCACTGCCTGACCTCACAAATGCGCTTCTAGAAGAATGGTCAAAAATTCCCATAAACACACTCCTAAACCTTGTGTAAAGCCTTCCCAGAAGAGTTAAAGCTGTAATAGCTGCAAAAGGTGGGCCAACTCCATATTAAACCTTACGGATTAAGAATGGGATGTCATTAAAGTTAATGTGCACGTAAAGGTAGACGTCCAAAACCTTTGGCAATATAGTGTGTATATTCATGTGGTAATGTATTTTCACATGTCTGAATATCATGTGACAATATAATTTCAGCAAGATCCTTTTATGCTACCTCTACAAAAAAATTATAAAATATTGTTCTTTAAAACCCCTTAGTAAATAGAGGACTATGATGATGTCCTCAAATGCAAATGTGCTGCTATATTCAGTACTGTTTTGCACACTTATGCATGTAAATGACTGTGTGCCAAAAATAGACAAAAGCAACAATTGAATATTCAGATCAAAGAACAATAAGGTCTCTGAATGAATACATCAATTTGTGTTCATCTTCCTTGAAATGGACGATGCAGTTCATGTTTACATGTGTTACCAAATAAATATCTTATTGACCTGTATTCCTATTCCTATTCATTATTTGTTTAAATGTAATTTTATAAAATGTATTTATTAATGTATTTATAAAATGGCCTTATAAAGTACAATTATAAAAAAAAAAAAATATTACAACATGGGTAATTTTTGTCATTATTTACTCATGTTCAAAACCTGTATTACTTTTCATTACTTCTTTTAAGAACTGTCTGGTTTTTTGTTTGTTTTTTCTTTATACATTGAAAGTGACTGAGGTCAGATATTGTTCATCTTTTGTGCTCTACTAAAAGTCACAGATTTGTAATGATATGAGAGTGAGTAAATAATGACAGAATTTAAAATTATTGGGTGAACTATTCCTTTTAGACACTAAGCATGGAGAAAAGTCATGGAAAAACGTTCAAAATAAACTGTGACCTTAAAGCGTTAGATAACTGAAAAGAGTTTAGACACTGGTCACTAGTGAATCTGGACTCCTCGGCACCACAATATTTAGCTCACTTACCTAAGAGCCTTCTTTTTTCTTTGACGCAGGACTGTTGCGTCAAAGTATCAGTAAACAGAAGGACAGAGATCGCCATGACATTTCAGTCGTGCCAAATGAAATTACTGCACTGCCAGTTCTCATTCCCTTTCAGAGGAATTCATGCAACAACATTTGTTTTAAATGCTTATGGGAATCCCTGTGATAACTGCAGTGCTGTCCGAGGCCACGCTTGACTAAACAAGTAAAGCACAAGCAACCAATTTTCAGAGTCACCCTCAATCAATCACAAACATCTTATTTGCATCTGTAAAATTCCATGGAACGAGTTCAGTGTTGTGCGGCACTTTTGATGGGTTTTTACTGAATAACTTTTTCGTTTTATTGCCATTATGACATGAGGAAGTAACTTTCACCAAAATTCACTATCAAGAAACCTCTTCTGGAAATACGTGCAAGGCAGATCACATGTGGAGCCAGTAACTAATCAACGTGTGTGTGCATGAATGCAAATTCGACAGTCTAATAGTTAAGTATAGCGTGTCATTCAACTTCCCATTTCACGCACGTCAACACATACTCCAGTGAAGTTCTGATGAATCGCCTCCAGACAAAGGTTTATGTATGCATTTTTGTCTGGAGGCGACAAAATGCAGATCTAAACATCTGGTTTCTGCTCTTTCATCTCACTCATGTGGCTTCTCAGCTGATATCAGTTGGACCAACTGAGGACGTCATTGGCATTAGTCAATTGTGGACTTGATCAAGATATGGGCCTTCTTGGAATAGATGCAGAGAGAATGCTCGAATGAAAATATTATGTTAGCAATGGAATGCTTTCTATTAATGAATCCTGCCCTAATTTGTAGACAACGAACCCTGTCATGAATGATGTTTCAGTGAGATGTCCATCCATCGAGATATCGAGATGTCCGTCCGTCCATCCATCCATTTTTCAAAGTTTAGCTACTTTCAACTTAGAGTTAGTTCACCCAAAAATGAAAATTCTGTCATTAATTACTCACCCTCATGTCGTTCCACACCTGTAAGACCTTCGTTCATCTTTGGAACACAAACTAAGATATTTTTGGTAAAATCCGATGGCTCAGTGAGGCCTCCGTTGCCAGCAAGATAATTAACACTTTCAATCCCCAGAAAGCTACTAAAGACACATCTTTAGTTTCGAATCAGTGGTTTGGAGCACGTATCAAACTGCCAAAGTCACGTGATTTCAGTAAACAAGGCTTCGTTACATTATAAGTGTTTCAAAATTTCAATGGTTCACCAATAGGGGGCGTGACTTTGGCAGTTTGATACGCGCTCCAAACCACTGATTCGAAACAAAAGATTTGTGAAACTTCATGAAGCAGTGTTTTGAAATCGCCCATCACTAGATATTGTTGAATAACGTTATTTTGTTCTTTTTGGCGTACAAAAAGTATTCTCGTCGCTTCATAACATTAAGGTTGAACCACTGTAGTCACATGAACTGTTTTAAATATGTCTTTAGTAGCTTTCTGGGCATCTGAAAGTGTTAATCTGAAAGTCACTGAGCCATCGAATTTCATCAAAAATATCTTAATTTATGTTCTGAAGATGAACAAAGGTCTTACGGGTGTGGAACGACAATGAGGGTGAGTAATTTTTGGGTGAACTACCCTTTAACTTGCTTCGCTCATGTTAGAAATGTTGATCAATTTGAGTCATTAATCTGCATATTTCATATTCATTCGATAAAATGTTTTATTCAAATGATGGCCCTAGTTGTAATGCATCAAGGCTTGGTGTGGGAAGCAGTTTCACTACAGTACAACTATTAGGTTACAACTGTTGTGTTCACACTTACAGTGAAGCCAGTAAGGTAATTTGACTCTCAGAAGTACTGGCATAAATCTAACAGCATTACAACTCAGCCTCCTAATCTGAGTTGGATTGCTAGGATTGGATTACATTAACAGATGTATAGGCTGACTAAGCAACAAATCGCCTGGTAGGCCTTGAACATTGTGTATTAGTGAAAGTCTGTCCCCACCTGCCAAGAGGTGCTGTTGACACCCTTTCTTTTCTTCACTGGAGCAAAGGACTTATTCAGGAATAATTCCCCCAAAAATGAATTTACTTACCCTCAAGTCATTCCAAAACCCTTTTTTCTATAGAAAATGGAAGGAAAAATTGTGAAGAATGTACTGGCTGCTCTTTTCCATGCTGTTACAACAAATGGGGACTAGAGCTATTAAGCTTCAGAAAAGACACAAAAACACCATAAAAGTGCTCTATATGACTCCTGCATTATATTCCAAGTCTTCTGAAGCAGAACGATTGCTTTACGTGAGAAACGGAGTCAAATTCGCATGAATTCGCACTGATCAGGAAGTTAAACTAATCACTCAATCATTGTAAACTATATATATAAAAAAGATTCCACTCAAAAGAACACTTGGTTACACTTTATTTTACAGTGCCGTAGTTACATTGTAATTACTCCAAATAAGTACAGAGTACTATTAATTAACTACATGTACTTACTATAGAGTTAGTTAGGGATGGGGTTTGGTTTAGGGTTAGTTACTTGTAATTATGCATAATTTACTGTTAATACTATAGTGAGTACATGTAGTAACGTGTAACTATGGCACTGTAAAATAAAGTGAACTTTGTTCACTAATTTCCTCTTTGAGCCGCACACTCAGCCAATTGTGTTGCCAATAATGTATCGTGCCAGACTTGAGAAACACCTATTCAAACCACTTCTGTTATGTTAATGGGTGTGATGTCGTCTTGTACCAAGTTGTTTGGCATATGTGCCTTTGTTCTTTATAAGGGTTCATATGTGGAGATGGTTTTTGAAGCTATCGCCCCAGTCCCCAAGCAGATAACACTGAGCTACAGTTGTGACTGTTGCTCTGTACCTGTTCCAATAAGTCCCTTGATCCAGCTTTAGCCAAAGGTACATCATATTGAATTATCACCAACAGACCAAACGGCCACCAGCTGGTACTTGCGTCCTGAAATGGGGCAGTGCATTTGGCACTCATTCAGTCAGTAAAGCGATCCAATTAGGGTGGAATACCACAGCTGCCCCACTCCAGTAGCACTGCAAGATGTTAACACCTAGTACAGTGATTCACAACAAGGGCTATGTAAGAAAGTTCCTGCTGATACATGGAAATATTTCAAATATTTTTGCCTTACCAGGGTTTTAAAGGGATCATTCGCACAAAAATGAAAATTGTGTCATCATTTACTTGCTCTCAAGTTGTTCCAAACCTGTATGAGTTTCTTTTTTCTGTTGAACACAAAAGAAGATATTTTGAAGAATGTTGGTAAGCAAACAGTTGATGGTAGCTATTGACTTCCATAGTAGGAAAAAAATACTATGGAAGTCAATGGCTACCGTCAACTGTCTGGTTACCAACATTCTTCAAAATATATTGACATTTCATTTTAGGTGAACTATCCCTTTAATTCTTGAGCTGTCTGAATCTTATGTTTTATTGTCCACGATACACACCTGTAGAACTATAGCTATGAGGCCATAGACATCTGACAGCTTTATTTGGTGAGAGAAAGGCGTGTGTGTTCTGAGTCTCTCAATTGTCATTTTGATAAGTTAATCTTTCAAGTTGTGGCTTTGGGTTCTGGCAGGGTAGTCTAGCATAATTAAAATGGAAAATAAATCACTCATTTTTATGAGATGTAATGTTTATACATGACTGTAACTCTAGAGTTGCATGATTTAAGTTAAATCTAGATTTTTACATTCTCTGAAGAAAGTGAGAGCGGTGCCTGTCGTGCAAAGCACACTAAGGTGTCTTGAGTGGTTTCTAGGGCATGGCTGTATGGTTGCTAAATGATTTTTAGTGTGAATTCTGATGGCTATTTTTACATTAATCTTTGCAGTCATCTTACGCTGTCTTATAGTTAATCTTTAAAAAAATACCAATAATTTAAAGTTGGCAGGAAGTTTTGATGAGCCCGAAACACACCAAGTCGACGCCAACGAACTAATGGCGACGAAAGCAGACTGCAGGGTTGGCTCACATCGACAGCGTCTGGGTCCAAAGTTGCCCTGACAAACCAAACCGACGCTCGACACCCAACGGCCAAGTAGCACGTCCATTCTGCGCCTGCGTAAGAAGAAATGCCTTTCCGTACCAGCAGGTGGCAGTAGTTGAACAGCCATTTAGAATGATCAGATGGCCTGACTGACCGACGATGCCGATTCAACATGTCGAATCGGCCGAAAAAAAGCCGACGAGGACCAACTTCAGCCAACGGCGCGGAACACACTGAGAAAACTTAGTTGGCCGACGAATAAAAACTGCCCGACGGCCAACCGTCAGCTTGGTGTGTTCCGGGATAGTCTTTTCTTCCCTATTGTGACATATATCTGATTGAAACGGCTTCTTGAACAAGAGAAAATGTTGGGCAGGATTTAATTTTGTCCATGGGGAACTGATTGGATGGTTGTGGTTTGCTATTGGTCGATCTCATGTGAGTGACAGGTTGTCCCGCCCTCACGCCAGTAAACACGTCATCAGAGAAGAAAAGAGATGTTGCTGCAAGAGGGAGGGGACGTTATTTTGATTAAAGTCAAAGTTCCTTTCAAGGAAAGTCTGTTCACTCGGCAGCCATATTTGCAATGCCTCCGGGCATTATTTTAGGCATCCAAGACCAAGTCCTATCTATTTGAATGGGGGAATCCTGAAATCTCAAAAATCGCTTGGCGAACTCACAATTAAATAACATATTTCAAATCAGCAACAAAATCTGACATGAACTGTCCCATAAATGTTGTTTCTTATGCTCAAATGCTTATTTTTCAGGCTAGATGAGCCAATGCGCATGTGCAGTCCTAAGCGCGAGTCTCAGGTTTCTATGGGAACCGGAGCTTCTAACGACAGCTGCAGTGATACAATGATTTTATCAATCAGTGATTGGCTCTTTTACTTAGAAGGCGGGAAGTATTCCGCCATTTTGTGCGTTGCAGTTTTTCCCATTCATAACTAATAGGAGTGAACCGTCTTTCTATATCTATATAGAAAGACAGATAATTAATTTATAATAAATACTGCAATTTTCCATAAAAAAAACAAAACAAAACAAGAATCAGCCATTTTGATTTCATGTTGACTTTAATAACACTGTAAATCTGGTAAATCTCAAAATGAATAGGCTATACATTTTTAATACTGTAAATTGTTTTGATGCCTAAATTCACTCGATTTTAAAATTGATTTTAGTTTTTAGTATTTTTTTTTTTAGTTTTTATATATTAATTTAAATAATAAATAAATAAATGTACAATGTGTTTTTATTATTTTGTAATTCATCAGCTGTCAACATGAAAATAATTAGCAGCTTGTTGTAAGACAATTTGTAAGACGAAAACTGTCAATTAATTATCAATTGGAGCTGTTCAAACTTTCATTGCCGTAAGTGTTATAGATGTTTGTCACTAATGATGCTTTCTTAAAGGGTTAGTTCACCCAAAAATGAAAATTCTGTCATTTATTACTCACGCTCATGCCGTTCCAGACCCGTAAGACATTCGTTAATCTTCGGAACACAAATTAAGATATTTTTGTTTAAATCCGATGGCTCCGTGAGGCCTGCATAGCCAGCAATGACACTTCCTCTCTCAAGATCCATTAATGTACTAAAAACATATTTAAATCAGTTCATGTGAGTACAGCGGTTCAATATTAATATTATAAAGCGACGAGAATATTTTTGGTGCGCCAAAAAAAACAAAATAATGAATTATTTAGTGATGGCCGATTTCAAAACACTGCTTCATGAAGCTTTATAATATTAATATTGAACCGCTGTACTCACATGAACTGATTTAAAATGGATCTTGAGAGAGGAAATGTCATTGCTGGCTATGCAGGCCTCACGGAGCCATCGGATTTAAACAAAAATATCTTAATTTGTGTTCCGAAGATCAACAAAGGTCTTACGGGTGTAAAACGGCATGAGGGTGAGTAATTAATGACAGAATTTTCATTTTTGGGTAAACTAACCCTTTAACAGTGCATGTCCTTTATACTGTATTGTAAGTGCACACAATTTTTTTTTTTTTTTTGGCAAAAGCCACAAAAAGCCTGTAGGTAAAAAACTAAACACTATTTCCAAGCTTGTAACAATATGCAGTATAATAATCGTACTAGCATGTTTCATGTATTGCCAGCAACCGTTTCTACTTGCTTGTGTCTACACCACCCCAAATGTGCTATCTGCCAGCTATATGCCTTTTCCTCTTGGGACAGAGCCATTAAAGTAGTTTATGATCAGTGGTTTATGCTGGTGCCACACATTATCTGGATGGGGAGGTCTTCACACAAATCAAGTTCAGCACTTATGATCGCTTTTTTTGGATCATGTGAAGCAAGGCTTATCAGCCTCGCCGCTGTCCAATGTGTTTTAAAATGAGAACAACAAAATAAACAGTTTGACAAATTAAGGTAAGGCAGCACGCCAGACTGAACCAAGAAAAACATATAAAAAACATATTCTTTGCTTTGTTGATTTCAAAAGTGGCTGGTTTTCTCACTCAGTGTGACCTCTTTTTCAAGGAAAGACGAGGGGAAATATTTCTAGGAGGTGACAATGTTGCCTGTTGTTGGGATTTTTCTTGACATGAATGAGAAATGTTGTTCTGATGGGGTTTTTATGCCTCATATCTAAGAATTTGTGTTCCTGACCCAATATTTTAAGCTGAAACAGTGCACCAATTGACGTCGCAAATGCCCTGGGAGCAGACAATTAGAGATGGATATTTATTTGGGTGGGCTCCAGTAAAGAACATTTCATGAAACGTCTCTCATATTGACGGGAGGCAGATTAGACCTTCTTCAAATTACACTTGTGTTTTGTATCTGTCAGGTTCGGATGTTCGACTAGCAATGCTGTGCATACCAGCTCTTGTCTTTCTGCACTCTCCTCCTCTTTGGGAACACCCTGCTCCAGCCCTCCCAACATGTGGTATTGCTTATAGCAGTAAATTCTGATGTATTACTGAGAACATGCAGTAGCTTAAGAGAGGCTTTGGTCTCATAAAATAGTGGCAGCATTTATCACCAAAAATACTTGGTTAAATATTTGTGAAACATATCTTCAAAATACTATATATTTATTAATATATTTATTTACTATTTACCTTATAATTATTAAATACAGTATATTTATCTACTATACCATATGTATATATATATATATATATATATATATATATATATAATGTGAAAATATATATACATATCTTTAAAATACTATGTGTTTTATATATTTATTTGCTATTTATCTTTTAAATATTATTTGAAATATTTTTACTGTTTTTAAAAGAAGTCTCTTATGCTCACCAAGGCTGCATTTATTTGATTAAAAATACAAAAAAAAAAAAACAAACAAACAAAAAAAAACAGTAATATTGTGAAATATTATTACAATTTAAAATAACGTTTTTCTATTTGAATATATTTTAAAATGTATTTATTTCTGTGATCAAAGCTGTATTTTCAGCATCATTACTCCAGTCTTCAGTTTCACATGATCCTTCAGAAATCATTCTAATATGCTGATTTGCTGCTCAAGAAACATTTCTGATTATTATCAATGTTGAAAACAGTTGTGTACAATTTTTTCAGGATTCTTCGATGAATAGAAAGTTCAAAAGAACAGCATTTATTTGAAATAGAAAGCTTTTATAAAGGGTTAGATCACCTAAAAATGAAAATTCTGCAATTAATTACTCACCCTCATGTTGTTCCACATCTGTAAGAACTCAAATTAAGATTTCAAAACACTGCTTCATGAAGCTTTGAAGCTTTACAAATCTTTTCAAATCAGTGGTTCGGAGCGTGTATCAAACTGCCAAAGTCACATGATTTCAGTAAACGAGGCTTTGTTACGTCGTAAATGTTTCGAACGAAACGTTGTGAAATTTCAATGGTTCACCACTTGGGGGGCGATGATATAACATCATACACTACCGTTCAATAGTTTGGGGTCAGTAAGATTTATTTATTTATTTATTTTTTTTTTAAGAATTCAAAGAAATGAATACTTTTATTCAGCAAGGATGCATTAAATTGATCAAAAGTGACAGTAAAGGCATTTATAATGTTACAAGAGATTCTATTTCAAATAAATGCTGTTCTTTTCATCAAAGAATCCTGAAAAAAAAACTTTACACAACTGTTTTCAACATTGATCTATTATTGTTATAATATAATGTTATATATATTATATATATACAATTCTCCATACACAATTCTCAATTCTCTATACACAACAAACATGTCCTGTTAATCACTGAAACTTCCCTACACGTGTTCTAGGGGCTGAGCAAGGGCTGATAGGAAACATAAAATTTTTGGATAGACAGTCATCATAGGCCTGGAGGGCTAAAAGAAGTCTCTGAAGAGTCTGAAAGCCCCTGTGTTTTCTTGGTAATGCGCAAGCTCTAGAGGGACAAATGATGAAGTGATGCATTTTGAGTGTTGAGGGAAGTGAAATTGCAAGATTTCAGCGGCTTGATTAAATTAGTGTCTGTCATGGAGTGAAAAATTAACCCTCTGTCTGATCTTAAGTTACACATCAATATCAAGAAAAACAGGCAACAGAAAATAAAAGATGATTAAGTTATCCCTCCTACACGCACAGATGCAAGTGCGCACGAGGGGAGGTGAAGTGAAACTTGTGACAGCCTGGTGAGAGCGGGCGAAAGAGGAAAAAGCTGTAATAATAGATGAAATCATTATCAGAGAGGTAAGACAGTGCATTAGTTCATAGAGCGGACATACCCATAAAACAACGCTCTCATAGGAGAAAGAGTGCAAGGGTTTGGTCAAAGGTCGACACTGAACACTGTTCTGTAAGAAATAGTTTTGCAGAGAAATGTTTCCTTTCAGTAGAGGAGAGTGGGGTAAGATGTGCCAGTTTTGTTTTGCGCAACTGAAACAACTTTTCTTTTTTTCTAAAATGAGTATTTATATGGCATCTTTAACACAGGGCCATATATGTCCAGTGGCCCAACTTGCCCCTTGTCAAGGGGTAAGTTGATCCATCTAGGGTAAACTGACCAATTTATTTTTAAGTAATAAACAAAACATAATTGGCCCATTTTCAAAGCTCCATCCCTCTTGGTTCATCAGACAAGCTTTAAAGAATGTCCCACAGGAATGAAAACGGAAATGGAGATTTCTGTAAACAAAGTGATTTTCAGTACATGTCCTCATAAAATGTGCTCGAAAAAATGATTGAATACTATTCTTATGTAGACTGAAAGTGTTTTATGGGATCTATATTTTATTAGCTTTTACATAAATTGATTTTCTTAATTAACTTTTCTATGCTAAAATAATATTTAGAGATTATTTAAAGATCATGTTCCATTAAGATATTTTGTAAATTTCCTACCGTAAATATATCAAAAAATCATTTTTTTGAAGTAATATGCCTTGTTAAGGACTTAAAAGGCGATTTTCTCAATATTTAGATTTATTTTTTTGCACCCTCAGATTCCAGATTTTCAAATAGTTGTATCTCAGCCAAATATTGTCCTATCCTAACAAACCATACATCAATGGAAAGCTTATTTATTCAGCTCTCAGATGATGTAAATTTCAACATTAACAAAAACATTGACCCCCTTATGACTGGTTTTGTGGACCAGGGTCTCTCTCTCTCTCTCTCTCACACACACACTCACACACACATATACATATATATGTATTCCACAATGGTAGCAGTGTAGTAAAGTTTTAATTGCGCAACTAATAGTGATAGTAAGCTTTGCTTCTTATTACAGGAAATATTACAAATAACACTGCATTTTGTTTCATTACAATCAAATATTCTGAATATTGTAGCTTTCCTGTTACAATATTCAAAATAAGACTTTGGAATGGGGCTATGCATTAGTAAATTTCCTTTTCTTTTTAGTTCATATTTTATGCAATGTCCTATCCTAATAGTTTCACCTCCATCTAATTTCTCCTTGCCTAAAGGTAAAGTTAATTTAAAACAGTTTTAACACTCTGTTAGATAGTTTTAGCCAGAATACTGTACTACTGCTGTAGATGTCACTGTTTACCTCAGTGTTACCACAAGTCTGTCACAGTCGACCATATGTAACACAGAAAAGTGAAACACGTGTCATTTGAGCAAATGAGATTTACATATTTGATTAAATGTTAAGTATGCCAGTATGAAACTAATAAAATCTTTTCGCTGCTAGTTTACACTAAATTTTCCGTTGGCAAAACTTTGAATGGCCAGCTGCGCTGCATTTCCTACAGTTTCCATAATAACAAAATCCAATTTAGCCAAACCGAAGGTTTGTTTTGCTCTTCGTCGTCTAGGTTAAGACGTTTTAATATATCGTTAGTACAGGAATAATAAGATGCCGTAAACACACGCCCGTTATGGAAGGTTTTCCAGAAAAATAGCTACCAAAAGCATCTATTACGCCTCAGGGCGAAAACACTCCAGCTCCAGAAAATTGCACTACAAAATATACTACAAACTATTTGCAGTCACGACGAGCCATAAACATGCGACTCCATCCTGCGAAAATTAGCAGGAAAACATATCCATTAAAATAAATCTCATTTGGATGGTGATTGTGAAATCGATTGAGTGAGACCCAGAGCAAGTAGACGACCGAGAGAAACTGGGGTGGGCGGGAGTGCGCTGAAGTCACACGATAAAAAGGCTTTGCTCTTGGGAAAAAACTCTTGATTCTTTCCGCAGCCTTCCGTTCTCCATCGTGCGGTATGAAGCGTCTACCTGGATACTTACCATCATTACGCAGATTTAGGTGACTTTCTTTCCCTCCCGACTTGGATTCTACTTTATGATGATTTTGGATATGTACCTTTGGGATGAAGAGAACCCTTTCCCTGCCCGCCGAAGTAAGATAAAATAGGGTTTCGCTGACATTGGAGTTACTCCTCTCGTTCCATATGAAGAAGTCAAACGTAAGTGAACGGCTTTTGCTTTAACGCGAGTAATTTAGCGTGAATCACATGTGATTTGCATTTGTTTTTCGCTACGTTGCGCTTGCAAAGCCCCGCTGTCTGCAGACGATAACTGGAGGCAATGTAAATGAACACAACAGTATGTTTTATATTACAACATATTAAAGCAATAGTCTTCATGTCAGACTTTCTTAAGACGCTAAATGCGCACGAACGCGCGCAATTTTCCGCACTTAATTAGTAGGTGGGGGTGTGGAAGGAGCTATAATGGTTTATTTAAAATTAACTTGACGCTTGACGTTAACACGCTTGATTTTGTAGAGGGGGGTGTCATTGTAACAACATTTTTTGTTTCCATCCACTTAATATGAATTGTCGGAGTTTGAACTAGAAATGGTTCATAAATTATCACTGCAACTTTTTTGAAACATTTAAGGCAGGAATTAAATGTTAGTGGGATAAACTGTTGCGAGACGGACATGATTCGAGCAGCTCAAACGTTCGCCCTGAAAACAAACAAAACCGCTTTTTATCGACGTCCAAATACAAAATATATTATGTTCTCGACAATCTTTGGTGTCCTCTTGATGATATATGTGAAGAATATGACAATTAATACATGAGTCATGATCGATATACTGTATATGAAGTCCTCGAAAACGGAGATGAGATTAAAATAACTACGATAAAACGACACGACCTTTGAACGTATACGCAGCGCAGGTGGTACATGCACATATTTTGTGAAAACTAGAATTTCCTGATACATTACTCGCTATCTTGGACATGTTGTACATCGGGAAATAAGCCAGTGGAAATGGTTTTCATTGACTGTGGGGGATATTTACTCGAAATGCATCATTTATCTATCAACCAGCATCAATAACGCTTCCTCTCCTTCCTTTAAGTGAACTATGTGAGGCTTTTCGCTCGTCTTTTAGATCTAAATTATGGACATTCACCTGAAAAACATTTGCCATGTTGTAAGGATTTTTCTACTCTCACTTCAAGAAGACTTAGTCTGTAGTGATTTATGAAGAGTAGACAGAAGTCATTCACCTTGCACCTTCTGTACCCTGCTTTGAATTTGCATTACCTCTTGCTGGTAGTAAGACAGTTTTAGGATGATAAATTGGCATGTGGTGCATGACACCTCAAAATGGAGCATTCACACTGACCGCTAGACTACCACATAAATAAAACACTTGTTTTCGAGTGCCATAGACATATTGTTGTAACTTCAGCGGTTTTCTCCTGCACACAGGCTCTTTATTTATTGAAGAACCTTTAACATTCATGTTCTTTATAGTGGAAAAAGGTTTAGATTATAAAAATGTTCTAAAAAATGGTTCTTCTTTGGCATCGCTGCGAAAACCACCTTTTAGAAATTATTTTTAAGAATATGCCACTGTATCTGAATATCATTGCTTTCCTGTAGCCATTATCACTTGTAATCTTACACGAAATAAAGTTAATCATTTGCAAACAAGCACAGGGAAGCTCTGCCTCACACGTGACCAAGTTTTCTCATCAAGACTGAGTCGTTTCATTTTGTTACAGAATTCTTCTATTAGAGGGAATTTAATGTATGAGGAAAATGTTGAGTTTACAGCTCAATTTCAATGTACAGTATTCTATGGCTGCAGTTGAAAAACCAAGCATGTGGAATAATCATTGAACTCGTTTACTTTCCGCCACCCGTGACGTACATTGAACCCTTTGCCAAAACTGATGCACAATTATGTGAAACATCTCTCATGAAAGCAAACACCTTCGATCGCATGCCAAGGCAAAAAGTAAGTGACAGTTTGTAATGTGACTATGAGGAAGTACGCTACGCATCGAAAACTAGCAATCTTGAAGTTGCTGAAAAATTTTAATTTTGCATAATTGAATTTCCTCTTTGAGTAACTGATACCAGATTTCTGTCTGGTATGTTCTTCACACATGTCCACATGAAGCGCATAATACACCAGTGCTTCTTCCTGGAAGACTCCTTTGTAGAAAAATTGTGAAACGTGCAGCTGTACAGCTGACATTCTTGTGAATGCGCTTTATTAAATGTACAAATGCGATTTGCGTGTTTAACCTCTGAAATTACACATTGTATATGAGCACCTCAGCTGTGAAGTCGTTGCAAATGAAATGAGCTACAGTATTGCTGGCGTAACTTATGTTGTATACAACAGTAATCCCATTTATAATCTTTAAAACTGGTTTTAGTGATAACAAATATTTCAAGACAAAGCATGAACTATGAGATTTTTAAGCTGTGGCATGTGCTTGTGTGTAAGTCATAAGTAATTTTTTTAATTTAGTCATTTCAAAATCACGTTTAATTTGCAAATCCCTGGAAGGTCCCGTTACTGTGTAAAAGTCTTAGCTAGGTAACAACCGAATGTTAATATTTAAGTTATTTAGTTAACATGGGATGTTGAATGTGTTCTAATAAGAAAATATATTAAAGAGACACAAATATGAACTAGTAAAGTGTTCTTATTGATGGGCAGTTCTGGAGTGTATGGTGTTAACAACTGAAATGTTTTTGTGATGCAATTAAGTATTTTTTTCTTTCCTGTTTGGGCTGTAGATGAGTGATAGTGTGTTGTTTTGTCTGTAAATCTGATTTTGTTAAATCAGATGATTTAACCTGTGCTATTAAAGAAGGGGAAGATTTTTACATCGTGTAAATTAAGAAGCAGAAGTACACTAAACAGTTACCCACTAACCCAACCGCACAATGAGCTGAGTCAGTATTTAAACAAAAACATTGGTACATTAATAAGTTAATACATAAATATGTGGTTTGAAATAAGTCTAGCAAGCCTTTCTGAAGATAAAGTACAAGAAATTATTTGTGTTGTGGGTTGAACCATAATTTAACGTTATCGCATTATCGCCAACATCATTGCAGCTATTCTATTAAGCCTGTTCACCCATTTACTTTGTTTCCATATCCTTTTAGTCCTTATACTTACCTAGCTTTGACACTGGCTAAGCCTATTCCAAATAAAAAGGTTTTCAATAGCGGATGCCCATTTACAATAAAGGGTGAAACTTCATCCGTGTTTGGAAAGAGCTTAATTGTATAATGGACTCTCTAAAGTGAATTGAACCCAATGATAGAAATGAAATCGCTGGACCGGCAAATAAATCTCTTGCTTTCATTGGCGCACTTTGTAAACTGAATATGTCAATAAAATGAAACTCCTAACATTTAATATGATCCTCATTAGAGTTTTGTTATTATTTCTGTATTATTTGTTCCATTTGTCTGTTGTTTTACAGCAGAAATTGGTTTACCCCAAGTAGCTTTTCAATGCCTGGCTCAATTGGCGAAGGGAAATGAGTCATTTCGCGATAATATCGTTGCATTTTTTTATTTTTCTCTCAGAACTGATTTTTTCAGTGTTCTCCTCAAAGCTTTGGGTGGGTTCCATTAGCATTACTACTTTTCTTGGTTAGTTCCCGAACAAGGCCTCCCTCCAGGACAGGCTATTGCCCAGACTATTGTTATTTTTGCTCCCACCCAGTCATAGAGTCCCTCTAAATTAGCTATCAAATAGCCAGATTACATTTCATTGGACTCCTGTGGCCCGTTCCCCTCCATTTAAACACTCATCAGGGGACACTGCAGTATAATTGATGTTGCCCCAGCTGGTATAAATCCGCTACATCTTTTCCTATTGTTTCCTGTGGTTTATGATGTTTAGCAGCATCCAATGACTTTACTGACTAACTCCATTGAATAAATAATCATTACAAAGCACAGAAGTGTAAAGTCATGGGTGGTGAGGAAGAATTTGACATTCTTCTGTCCTGGCAACATGAGAAAGCACATATATTCTTTGGGACATGTGATAGCATCTTTAGCTAGTGTTTATTCGGTTAGCCAGAGGTTTGTAAAGTGCACCTGAATGGACACGGGCAGACTGAGTGCAATTTGCTGAAGCAAATTTGATTTGAGTAGTTTTTGAGTGGATACTGGCCGCTGACTATTCAACAGAGGCTGAAACGATTATGCTAGTTTTCCGGCCGCTGATGTTTGTCCTCTTGCTATTCCGGCCTGCGTAAGTACATCACATGGCTTCACAAAGCTGTCTTCCGGACTCACATCTGGTCACTTTTTATATCAAAACTAAGACTGTATTGTTCATCTCACATGTTCAGAATCTTTTAGCTTTTTTCTTGTAGCATGAAGTGTTAGCATTTGTGTCTAAAAGCTAATATGCGGCTAGCTAATATCAGTCATCGGGATTCTGCCTGTATTTGAAGTGTTAGACTGATGTACACCGAGAGATATCCAAGTAATGACTGTGAAAAGATGAAAAGAAGGTAGATAGATGGTGAGTAGACAATTTTTTAGCACCATGTGTTACACTGGGCTCTGTTCTCACTAATAAGATTATGTAGTGAATTGGTACATTGTTCAGAATGAGCTTGTACGTCTGGGGAGCTTGCAAAGTTAATAAACCCTTGCGATCAAAGTGTCTGGTCAGCATGACTCTGGTAATTATCTTATTCTTTAGCTGACAGAGTTACTGTTAACATTATGTTCAAAAGGAAGGGTTGAATTGTCGCTCTCTTTTTTTCTCTCTGCCGGTGTTTAGGACAGCTCATGGTCAGCCATAATGAGATATTGTTCTGCTTTACATCTCCTTTGTCCAGCTAATTGAAAGTGACCTCTTTCATTTGACGTGTTGTAGCAAGCTAACGATTTCAAGATTTCTTTGTGTTTATAATTCGGTGGTCTGTACTATGTCCTATGAAAAGCCTTTTTTTTTTTGACAAAATTTAGAAGAGTTTATAACAAAGTTGCACTTGTGAGATATAAAGCCACGTTGCAGGATATGAAGTCACGACTATGAGGAAAAAATTAGCAATTGCGATATATAGAGTCAGATATAAGATGTGACTTAAATTTCACAATGTGACTTTACAACTTGCAATTGTAACTTTAAAATTACGAAAAACAATTTCAATTGTGAGATATAAAGTTATGTTGTATAATGTTGCAATTATGAAGAAAAAAGTTTAAAAACTGCGACTGCAGAATTGTGACTTTATTTTAAGCAAATTGCGAGTTTATCTCACAATTCTGAATTTTTTTCTCACAATTGCGAGTTATAAAGTCACAATTCTGAGATATAAACTCAATTGCGTAAAATAAAGTCACAATTTTGAGATATAAACTCACAATTGCAAGAAAAAAAGTCAGAATTGTGACTTTATATCACGCAAATGCGAGTTTATATCTCAGAATTCTGACTTTACAACTCGCAATTGTGAGAAAAAAGTCAGAATTGCGAGAAAAAGTCAGAATTGTGACTATATCACGCAATTGCGAGTTTATATCTCAGAATTCTGACTTTATATCTCACAATTGTGAGGAAAAAAGTCAGAATTGCGAGGAAAAAAGTCAAATTGTGACTTTATATCATGCAATTGCGAGTTTATATCTCAGAATTCTGACTTTTTTCTCACGATTGCGAGTTTATATCTGACTTTATAACTCACAATTGTGAGAAAAAAAAAAGTCAGAATTCTGAGATAAAAAGTCGCAATTACTGTCACGTTGGTGGATATAAAGTAATTATGAAGGGAAAAGTTTTGCGATAAATAGAGTAACAATCCAAAGTCACACTGCGAGATATAAAGTCACAATTGTGAGAAACAAAGTTGCATCTGTGATATACAGTATAGAGTCACATTGTGAGAAATAATTACGTTTTATTTCGTTTTTTCTTAGGCAGAAACAGCTCTAAGCTACTTATAGGGCAGAATAACCCTATTTTGGATACAATAATATCTTTCAATATACACATATACACTATTTTTAATAAATATGTTTTAAGATTGTGAGTGAAAAATGTTTATTTTGGTTTCATTTTTTTAACTGAGCTCCTAGCAGTGCATTCTGGGATTGCCTTCACCATTAAGAAAGGTATTGTAGGAGACATCATTTTGGAAATACCTTTACTTTCACACACTATGATGCCTTAAATGCTGCCTACATAGGCTGCTTATGCCAATAGTTTGGGAGCAACATGTTGTTCACTTGATCCTGTCAGCGGTTACTTAAACTATATTGATTTATGTCAGTCAGCAATGAATTTGAGCACAAGTGAGTTTAAATGGTTCATATTTAAATGGGAGACAGGCAAGCATTTGTTGTTGTGTCCAAAGTACTTGCTGAAATCATAGTTCTTGGCTATGAAGGCACTTTAAAGTCTTGGAGGAAGTCATATAATGGATAATACAACCAATAAAGCATCTGGGCTTCCATGTGCAGCTTCAGTCACCAAAGCAAATCCTCATCTGGTTCACAACATGCATGAGCTCTTTACAGTTTATGATGATGCTGTCTGAAAGACTTGCCACAGATAAACTGCTTGTTCGAGTGCATACTAAATTCCAGATGCTGTCATGTGAACTAGCTTTGTTTACTTTGAATTACATATTGCAGTCCATTAATTCAAAGCAAGACCTAAGCATTTACATATGGCCAGTTTTATTTATGGTTCGATGCAAATAAACATTTAACCAGGAAGAACATTTTAAAAGAGCTGGTTGGAAAGGAGATACATTTTTGTCTTTGATTAGAAAGTCATGATTATTGCATCATTTTCATCTTATAAACTTGTAGATTTGCTTAAAAAGCCTATAACCTTTCTAACGGTATGAATGTATGTCAGTTTAATGTAACTTTGACTCAATAAAAATAATTTATGCCATGATGTAACTGGTGATGAAACAAGGTTCTTCCTTATGGCTGTAGGTATGACCTCTTTACTTTTCACGTCAATAGCTGAGACCTTCCAAACATGGTTTTCAAGTAAAAAAAAAAAAAAAGAAAAGCTGGTAGCATGAGATTTGAGATGGGTCCTGATTGTTTAGATTTGTTATCTAGTGTTAGAGAGGAAGACTAGTTTAACAAAATTTTCTTACATTTAAATTTTTGTTTAGTGGTTGTGCTTTAATTTGCATGCTGTTTTTATACAGTCTGTAAATTCAGTTTCTTTGAATTCAAACTCTATAAAATCACATTTAAAACACCACTTCTCCATCCATTCATATTTAGACTAAATGTTTTTGGTCTTTGTTTTGAGTTATGTCTCACTGTTGTCTTGAACGTCCTGCCACGGTGTTTGCATTTTTAAGATGCTATGTCACATTTCCGAGTGAATCAGGATATCCAATGAGGAAAAAATGTAGAGGTGGATTTTATTTTATTTTATTTTATTTTATTTTGAATAATGAAAAGTGTACATCACATACCCCTATGTAAAACAACAGCTAAATAGAATGCTAGTTTGTTAAAAAAAAAAAAAAAAAGACAATGGAATGTTAGTTTGCTAAAACCATGGCTAAATACACTGCTAGTTTGCTAAAATGATGGCTAAATAGATTGTTAGTTTGCTAAAACAACTACTCAACATAATGCTAGTTTGCTATATAAAAAAAAAAGAAATAGAATGTTAGTTTGTTAAAACAATGCCTAAATGGAATGCTAGTTTGCTAAAACAACAGCTAAATAGAATAGTTTGCTAAAAAAAAAGACAAATGGAATGTTAGTTTGCTAAAATAATGGCTAAATAGATTGTTAGTTTGCTAAAACAACTACTCAATATAATGTTAGTTTGCTATAAAAAAAAAAGACAAAAAGAATGTTAGTTTGTTAAAACAATGGCTAAATGGAATGCTAGTTTGCTAAAACAGTGGCTAAATGCAATGCTAGTTTGCTAAAACAACAGCTAAATAGAATAGGTTGCTAAAAAAAAGACAAATAGAATGTTAGTTTGTTAAAACAATGGCTAAATGGAATGCTAGTTTGCTAAAACAATGGCTAAATACAATGCTAGTTTGCTAAAACAACAGCTAAATAGAATAGTTTGCTAAAAAAAAAAAAGACATAGAATGTTAGTTTGCTAAAATGATGGCTAAATAGATTGTTAGTTTGCTAAAACAACTACTCAACATAATGCTAGTTTGCTATATAAAAAAAAAGAAATAGAATGTTAGTTTGTTAAAACAATGCCTAAATGGAATGCTAGTTTGCTAAAACAACAGCTAAATAGAATAGTTTGCTAAAAAAAAAAAGACAAATAGAATGTTAGTTTGCTAAAATAATGGCTAAATAGATTGTTAGTTTGCTAAAACATCTACTCAATATAATGTTAGTTTGCTAAAACATCTACTCAATATAATGTTAGTTTGCTATAAAAAAAGACAAAAAGAATGTTAGTTTGTTAAAACAATGGCTAAATGGAATGCTAGTTTGCTAAAACAATGGCTAAATGCAATGCTAGTTTGCTAAAACAACAGCTAAATAGAATAGTTTGCTAAAAAAAAGACAAATAGAATTTTAGTTTGTTAAAACAATGGTTAAATAGATTGTTAGTTTGCTAAAACAACTACTCAATATAATGTTAGTTTGCTATAAAAAAAAGACAAAAAGAATGTTAGTTTGTTAAAACAATGGCTAAATGGAATGCTAGTTTGCTAAAACAATGGCTAAATGCAATGCTAGTTTGCTAAAACAACAGCTAAATAGAATAGTTTGCTAAAAAAAAAGACAAATAGAATGTTTGTTTGTTAAAACAATGGCTAAATGCAATGCTAGTTTGCTAAAACAACAGCTAAATAGAATAGTTTGCTTAAAAAAAGACAAATAGAATGTTAGTTTGCTAAAATAATTGTTAAATAGAATGTTAGTTTGTTAAAACAATGGCTAAATTGGATGCTAGTTTTTTAAACTGATGGCTAAATAGAATGTTAGTTTGTTAAAACAATGGCTAAATAGAATGCTAGTTAAAACAATGGCTAAATAGAATGTTAGTTTGTTAAAACAATGGCTAAATAGAATGCTAGTTTGCTATTAAAAAAAAAGAAAAAAAAAGACTAATAAAATGTTAGTTTGCTAAAACAACTGCTAAATAGAATGTTAGTTTGTTAAAACAATGGCTAAATTGGTTAACATTATCCAACAGCGAAAAGGAAAATCTTTACAGAAGAAAATTATTCCATGAATGAATCATTCACAATAAGGCAAGACACTGAAGATATGGTCAGTTTTGATTGATATTTTGATGTTTTCAGTTTTGATTCATTCACTTTAAACAAGACCCCTGCATTGTGTTCTAGCTTGAACTGTTTTTAAATGTAAATGCCTCCTGAGAAACGCATTCAATCAGGTCACGTGATCCCAAAACCAGCCTAATTTTCAAAAATATGTAACTGCAGAGCATCAATTTTGTAATTGTGCAATTAAATACTCAGAGCATCTCGCATCTGAACAGCCTGTCCTCAGATGAGTCTGCCCTTCCGCTCTCTCTCTTAGAGCAAAACTGAAACTCTTTCCTTTACTGGCCCGTTTCTCCCGACAAGGCTCATGCATTGTTTGTCTGGGATCACCCTTGTAATCAGGGTTAAGAGCAAATCTGCCTCTTGTTATGCAACAAGCTCAAATCGCAGGTCTGGAAAGAGTGGAGCAAAAGCTTAAAGCTCTAAGCCACCATGGTACAACCAGCTTTATAGCGGCGGAAGGGAAGGAGAGTTTGCTAGACAAAAACGTTCATTTATTCTATTGAACCCGACCCGGTTATTCTTAAAATAGCAGTGAAAACATTTTCCGTTTTGCCTAACACTCCTCTAAACAATGAGATTATAAATTAGGACACAGATCTGTATTATTAAAAGATTTCAGATATGATCGATTAGTCTCAGACTGATCTTTTAATTCTTGTTTTTCAGATTTGGATATGCACCTGTGTCCATTTATTGCTGTACATAACAGTTGCTGCCTATTCCAGTGAAATAGGAAATCCCATTACAGATGACATCAAGAAAATTTCTTTGTTGGTAAGAGCTTGGACATTCTTATCTCTCCAGTGCCATGGGTTTTTTTTTTTTCTTCTGAGCTTCTTTTTTGAAAGACAACAGCAATGGCTGATTTATCAATGCTCTAGGGGAAAAGAGCTGAAATTTATTTCATGTGTGTTGGAAAGAAAGCCGCAGACATATGGTTCAAAGTATGATAATAGAGTCGTATACATGAAACAAATGCTTTTCTGCAGACAGACAGCCTCTTTAGTATCATTAAAAATCATTGGGCTGAAAGGATTATTGAGTTTATCGCTTTGTTTGAACATGTGAGTTGTTTAATGGTATTCACTTTCCTTTAGCAAAATATTTATGAATTAAGATGCCAAATCACTGTGCGTGCCTTTTGCTGAAAGGTTGTTAACCAGTGATTAAAATGTAAATCTTCTGAAGTAAATATGTAACATATGTTTGTGGTTTTCAAAACTATACCTAAGCCAAGGTTTATAAAGCAAATTACAGCAATTTCATGTTTACATTGTGGTTACTTAATAGTACATTTTCAGTTCTGCATCTTTACTGATGATGCCATGTGGTCTTTGGCATTTAGAACTGGCTTATTATGATTTCTTTCTCTCCCATTAGAAACAGAATATTCCAAAAGACTACAAGATTACAGTACGTTATATACCTAAAGAAGTGGTGAGTTGTTGTTATTCAGTGTTCATTGAATCATTCACGGCAATAAAAGCGAACATGGTGATGATAATGACGTATTGTCTTTCATTTTTTTTCAAGAGTGGTATGTGCTGGGTGAAGCTAAATGTATTTCACTTGGAGGTGAGCTTAAAAGGCCTGGCGCAGAAGTTTGGGAACATATCCTCCAATAAAGATAATATAGGCACTTTTGTCCAAATACTGCAAGAGATGCGGTATCACATTGGACATGGCTTGGTAAGTTACCTTAACCAAGTGATACATTTCATTCAGAAGTCTTGTAAACCAGTGAAATGTCTTGTATGTTTTATTTAGTTGTTTTTTTTAACAATAGTTTCTATTAAAAATAGTTTTTGAAGAAAACATTGTAACCAATGAGCAACTTTTGTGAAACAAAAATAAAAAATCAGTTGATAACAGTAATTTTTCATTTATCTTGTAAAGCAGTGTAAAATCTGGTATTGATTTATTGAGGAATTTATTTTCCAAAAATACCTTTAAATAAAAAATATCACGTTTAAATTTATCCGTTTTTTTTTTTGTTTTGTTTTTAAAGTAAAACATTGTAAATCGACTTGAATTCCGTCAACGAATTTTTTTCTGTGCCTTTAGGAGGATTCAATGATAGAATTCGAGTGTCACTACGTAGAGGAGATGTGGCTTACAGCTAAGTATTTTGAATTTGTGGAGGACTTTTTCAACACCGCCAATTCGTCGAGAGAGGCAGATGATTGTGAGCCTCCACCTTGTCCCACAACCACAAAAACAACAGTAACGACAACTACAACGGCGTCGACAACGTCGGCGCAACATAGTACAAATGGTGAGGCTTGTGTCATAAAGGCCTTTATACGAAAGCATGTTCCACACATTGCAGAGTGTTGTCTGTGTCATTTTTTAATGAAGCTATTGAGAAACCGCAGAATGTCGTTTGTGGAAGACCGCCCATTTGCAACTGAGGTTTTAGATGTTAACACCCGCTTTTAAATCATATCTCTTGTGGCAGCTTTGGTTGCAATTTTGCACATGCTCTGTGTGTGCGTGGGTGTATGTGTGTGTGTTCCACGCTTTTTCAAACGAAGCCGCTGGACAAAACAAGAGAGGCAACATGTTTTTGTCAGCCCTATTATGACAGAGTCTCAGCTGAGTTTCAAAAACCAAGAGATGCTCCCTAGTGAACTGCATGAAAGGGAGAATAGAATCGAAGTCCAATTGTCACCATGTTGATTACAGAGCAATCTTCAGATCTTCCCAAGCGCAAGCTCTTTCTTTCTAAAAGCGGACAGATCAGATCAGATCTTTCATGGGGCGGAGAGAAAAGGAGATTGTGTCCGACTTTTTAAGCATCTAACAATGAACGGTTTCTATCTGAGACTTTTAATGCTTCTCTGTTTCTGGCTTTCTCTAGAGAAACATAACGGTTTGCCTGATGACCCCCAAAAAGGTGAGATATCACATAAATGTCTTCAATCATCACTATTGTACACTTCCAAGGGATAGTTGATCCAGAAATGGGGAAAAAAACACTCATCCTCATGTTGTTCCGAACCTACATGACTTTCTGTCTTCCCTGGAACACAAGAAAAGATACGTCTATTTTTCAAATGATAAAACTGAATAGGGAATAAGGCCGTCAAGCTCCAATAATCCCATAGATTTTTATGTTTTGTGGAGGAATCCAGGAACAACATGAAGTTGAGTAAATGATGACAGATTTTTTTCGGCCCTCTAGCGGTTAAAAAAACAAAACTGCATGCATTTTGTGGAAGAACGTTGTTTTGGTTGTGCTTCGGCTCTGTACGACTATGCGGAAGAATATGGTTCTTTCTCATAACTAAAAAAGAGAGTGAGATTATCCTACTGCTCATAAAACATTTACTATTAGGGTTAAGAGATATAACCAGTTTAGATGGAAAGGATCTCAAGTTGTCTATCTAAAGACGTTACTGTAGCTTTACCCATTAATAGACAGGGTATTTCCTTGAAAATAAATTCCAGCACAGCGCTACAACACCCATAATTAAATGACCCTTGACAATAGATAATGCTTTACAATGAACTCTGTTAGAGAGCAATTTATCTGTTCAATAAATTACCTTACTCATCTGTTGAGTGATAAAAACACCATTTCCGCTTTGCTTTTACAACCATTCCAATCCATCATTTCTCACCATCTCCAAAAAAGCCAAGCTAATGTTGATTCTTGTTTTATTACCAGCTCTTTCGCTTTTTGCCAGCAGACTCTCCTCTGTTTGGCATTTTTTAAAATAGGTGATTCCCCACAGGTTCGAGATTTATCGTGCTCCATGTCAACCTTTCTCACTCGTTGTTACAAGTAGCCTATGCCACTCCCACATCAAGTATGCGTCAAAGGTGCCTGAGCACCTTTTACAATTTCCAACAAAAACAATCCCGACCGGTTTAAAATAAAAAACAGTGATAATAGGCGTACCATAGTGAATTAGGGCAAGACAAAAACACACTTTGGAAGAAGGACTGATGATGTATTCGCTCATTATTTAAATTTAAACAAAAAAAGAGTACCTTTAACACATTTTATTTTATTTTATTTTGGGTGATTATTTCTTTAACATTTATTTGAAGAAAACTGGTCTCTGTAAGGATCAAATGTTATTTTGCTATCTGTCACAGTCCAACAAGAGCATCTTTGCAAACTAATAAAACAAGTCTTATTTCTCCGCAGAGGCGTTCCTTCCGAAAGTTGTGGAGAGCAGTCTTATGTCGCTCCTCGCCATCCCGTTCATCGCAGTGGTGTTTTTGTTGGTCTGGAAGGTACGTGTGGTGGTGTGCCCTGCTGAGCCTTCAAGATTGCAGCATTTTCACTTTATGTCCTTATTGGTATTGTTTTTTGTCCTTTCATGATGCAGATTAAATCTAGAAGAAACGCCCCCCAAACTGAACGGAGTCCGGAAGAAGGTCCCGCCCTTTTCTCAGGAGAGGAAGCCAGTGCACCCCCATTAGATGTGGAGATATCTGAAAAGTAATGTTTGCAACAGTCAAATCTGCATACTGTGCTGTTTTTTACACTTACATTGACCCTTAAAATATTTGGATACTTAAGTTATACAGTTGTACAGATCGCTGGACTACTGCGTCTTCTGAGGCAGCGGCAGAACCGTAGGAGGCTGGTGTTGTGTCGAATTTCGACTCCCTGCAAAATTATTACCCCCCTCATTAAAGTTGCTATCTGATTGCCTAGTCCTAACCCCACCCCTAAACCTAACCCCTCCCCACACCTAATCCTAAACCTACCAATACTACGGGGGTTATAATTTGGCGGGGGTAGGAATTCGCCACAACACCCGGAATGAGCGGCTTTATTCAGTGCTGTTATCTCCACCGGTCTCAAAACGTGTATCCGTTATATTGTCATTTTCTCAACACAACCTTGTTTCTGCAGCGACTTTCAGCAGGTTTCCTATAACAATGTCTGACGTTTCCATTTTACGTGGCGTGAGAAAGTCACATTGTTGCCAAGTCCGCAGTTTTCCTGCGGAATTGCGCTGCTTTTACACTTGTTGCCGCGGGTTGTTTTTCATGTCCGTGGGTTGAATCGACACCAAATAACGTGATATTTAGCCCCTGGAATGTGAATTTTACCAGGGGAGCCCCGTCAAAAACACTAGTTTTGTTGTGAAAACTTGGCAAACCTGCATAAATGAAGCAAAATCCAATCAGAGCAGTCCGACTGAAGCAGATTTCCAGAAATGTGATTTGAATAGGATTTCAAACCAACGTAGCTCGAAAACGAATTTGTAAAAATCGCATTTCATGTGATTTTTTTTTTTTTTTTTTTTTTTGCCGTTTACACTTGCTAAATTTGACACAAAAATCGGATTTGGACTGACAGTCTGAACGTAGCCCATATGTATTGTTTTATAAAATGTAAACTTAACATATTTGTGTTTTGCATTTTTATTTTTATTTTAATAAACAAACAAATAAATAAAATATATATAATTAAATATATAAACATTTATACATTTTAAGTAGTGTGGCTTAAGTGTCCAAACATTTTTGGGATCTAGTTTTGTACTCAATTGTGTGCTGATTCTGTTGTTTCACACCAACTTCCTGTTTTCCTTTTCCAGAAACAGATTAAATATTATCATGGCAGTTTAATTCCAGCCCCAGCTTAACCAACGCAGGTAAATAATGACCTTACAAGTTCTTAAAATAAATGAAGTATTAACTTAACCTACTTTAACACAAGCTGTTACTGATGTATAAAATTTCACAGAGGTCGCAGCTGTAATTTTGTTTCTCATTAACGGCATTTCAGTCAGTTCTTCAGACGGCACAACGGACAGGAACAAACAAGCACCACCTCCGAAAGATTCTCTTACTGAACTTCTAGCTGTGAAGGACACATACTGGCCTGAAAACTGCTCTTTGAGAACTGATGCCCTCTCTTATCAACCACTGCTGAACCCATTGGGGTAGATACGGTTGCTCCTTCTGAGAACTTCTGAGAGTCGCTCTTCATGCTCTTTAACACTTCATTCTCCTCTTGGAGACCGCAAGGAGACTGTGCAGGAGGAATTAGATGAAAAACAGAACGAAAGCAACACGGCATTGGATTCACCCAGAGATGTCAAATAGCCAAGCGCATTTTTTCGAGCCCAGGATCCGCAGTTCAGAAGGAGGGCAGCCATATTATTGCTTGAGAGCAGATGGCTATCTAAAAGGAGCTAAAGCAGAATCGACTACCTCCAGCTGCACTGGTCCATCTCCTTCTTACTTTCTTCATCCTTGTTCTCTCTCTTTCTTTTGGTCTGGGCGTCCAGATAGACGCCTTTTCAGTTTTTTTGAGTGCTTGAATCAGTAAAGTCGTTCTCAGATTGTATCATCTGCTTTGTGAATTGTTTTTATTATCACTATAGACTGGTGGTGTGGACTTAATTTATTTATTTTCTGAATATGACATGACACCTGCATGGCATCAAATATCCATCGAGATGACGAATACACAATCATCTCTACCTTAAAACATATCTCGCAATCCTTAATCGCTTGTGTATTTCAACAGTAAACGCTACGTTCATACTAGCTGCAACCTTGTAAGTACCATTATAGCTCCTCATCTGATAGATGCTTTTATTGAATGCGATATATCGAATATTAAAGTCTTTTCAGTACACCGGCGATTAATGCACTTAGTTCTGCTTTACAGCTTTTTATAAAGTCTGTTTCAGTGTTTTTGAAGTCATTTAGTATAAAAAAAAAAACCTCTGGTGGCTGCTAATTTTATAGACGACTCCGCTTTTGTCAATGGTCATGAGAGATTAATAGCCTGTAGATTTTGATTTAGAATAAAAAGCAGATTTTCCTGCCATTCCAGAAGGAATTTTATTCAAATGCATCATGGGTCAAAACAAACTGAAATAGTGTTGCGTCAAACAAAACGGTACACCACAAACAACAAAAATCAATTTATTTAAATACAGAAATTCAGTGGTCCTTTGACGCTGTCGGAAGATCTCGCTAACAGTACTAAGTAACCGAAATATAAAACATACATGTATGCTTCTACTCATATTTTTGTGCCTTTTCATAGCATGGCTCTCCCTGTAAAGATTCTTTTTGGATAACCAGCCATATATTTATTACGGAAAAAAAATAATGTAATAATGATATTGCACTAGTCATATATAAAAAAAAAAAAAAAAGAAAAAAAGAAAAAAACATCCTCTAGGACATTTCAGATGACTTTCCAAGAAAAGCATAACACGATCCGGTTCCGGCTTCGGTCTCCTGCTGAGTATGAATCAATTTATGCATGTTGACATCTGACGTCTTAATCTGTACATACTGATTTATGATAGCTACGACTCATATAGACAAGTGCTAATGACTTTGAGACGAAACTCAGAGGAGACCAGATTTGATTTTGTACCCTGCTTTCTCCAACTGGTTGTAATGATCTATATCCTGTGTTGTGGGGAATAACCTGTTGTTTGCCCAGTCTTTGTTTTCTTAGTTTTTAAGATACAGCATGTAATGTGAAGTTGACATTTGGTAAATAATATCTTGTCCCGGTTAAGGTGGATGTTTACAGAAACTCGTATTAACATTGTCAGCGATGGAAACGTCTCTCATTGTAGTGTTCTAATGGTTTTCATGCAGTTAATCCGACAATCTGAGTCATTTTGAAGCTCTCGATGGGGCATGTCAGTGAAAGTATTTACTTTTTCCATCACAGATTTCCTGTAAACTGCTTTTTAGACCGTCTCAGTGTAGTTCAGGGCAGTGCTGGTCACAGATGATAAACATGCAAGATTCATTTTTACGCTGAAATTGATTCTGGAAAACTCTGAACTGGAAGTTCTCAGTCTGTCTAGAGGGTGATGATGCTTTCTTTGGCGTCTTTGTCTGTGCCCTGATAAGGAGTCAATAAGTAATAGTGACAGATAAGCTGCACCAACTTCAAAAGCAGGAACATTCCTACAGGTTGTATGAATTTTTGAAAACTGTGAAAAAAGTCTGCAAAAGGCATCGCCCCAAGTCTTAAGACCCCCTGCAACACAAACCATAGAAATTCCCACCACTGCCCTGTTGTCGGAAGACACTGTTGCTCCATTTTGTGACGCTGAGATCAGAGGGACGTACAAGGGAACCGTTTTTCAGATTTGGCACGTCCCAACTGCCGCAATTGGATCCTGCATCATATTTGTAAGACTGCAGAACACAGCTAGTCAGGAAGCCAGTCAGGGTGCCAAAAGTAAACAAGGAATTGTGGCCCAGTCATTGTCTGGGTGACAGTCTACTGTATTCTGTATTTTATATGAATATATGCAAATATATGTATGAAATGTGAATAAAGTACATTTATCCACCATTGCTGAGGCTTGGGTGGGCTTACTTCTCATTACGACTAATAAAACCATCATATTGACAGTTGTGCTGTCTGCGTGAATTTTGCTTTATATTTTTGAAAATGTACTTTAAATCTATCTGAAGGGCCTGTTCAGTCATTTTCCCACACTCATGCTGTTCCAAACCTACATTACTTTCTTTCTGCAGAAGGAAGCATTTTTATCACTTCCTTGACATCCATTGTAGTTCATGAAAGTTCATCAGAGAAGTAGCGAATCATTCTTTTGAGTCAGATCTTTTGTTCTTGAATCCTGAATGATTCAGTCTATTGAAGTCTCTGACTCAGTGGTCGGGTTGAAATGGTTTACGAATCATTTGAGTGAATAATGAGTGAAAAATGTATCGCACAAAACTATTGTACGACTTCAAAAGACTTGAAATGTAGATTTTGATTCATATTGACCACTTTAATGATGTTTTGATTGATCCACAATGACAAATCATCATACAATTTCTTTACACTCTTAACAAAATAAAGGTTCCAGAAGGGGATTTTCGCAGGGATGCCATAGAAGAACCATTTTTGGTTCCCATTTTTTAAAGAGTGTAGTGTATATATATCTTCAAAAATTCTTCTTATGTGTCTCACCGAAGAAAAAAAGAAAGAAAAACATGTTGGTTTGCAATGACACGAGGGTGAAATAATAACAGAATGTTGTTTTTGAACTAACTGTCCCTGTAATAAGAGCGTGTGAACTTCTTTGGTGTCAGTTGATGTTTACTAGGAAATAACGTCCTTGTCACATGCACTAAGTAATCCAGCTTGGGATTCAAATTTCATTAAAATGAAACCATCCTCTTTCCTGTTAAATGGAACAAAACATTGCAATGTAATTATTGTGGGGCTTTTAACAAAAGTCATTCCAAAGAAAATCCTTAAGGTCAAATCTGCCTACAACATTTTTAAATAGCATTTACTTCAACAATATTTTGTATTTCAGAGCTATTTAAATGTCATGTCACCATTCCAGTATGATCAAGCTCCACTATGTAAACACAAAAAACACCTAAAGAACATTTTCAAAAAATGCACTTGATATGTTGTTATATGAATGTTCTTAAGGTGACAGATCACCCAAAAAATGAAAATTCTGTCATCAATCCCTCAGCCTCCGTTTACACTAGTGCGTTTTCCTTTTAAAACAGCATTTTAAAATGAAAATGATCCTCATCTACACTGGCATTTCCAAAGCATTTCAGGAATGATCTCTGTCTACACTATAGACCGAAAACGCATGTCACATGACAGTTCATGTATACTGAGCAAGTGTAAACAGTTGCCTCTTGCGTATGTAGGCAGCTGCAGTATTTTAAAAAATGCTGAGTTTAAAGTCCCCGTGAACCGGAAGTTTCAAACGACTTTTCTCCAGTGTTTTGACGTATTTCCAAGTGAAACGGAATATTGAATAGAGGGCAGGGTTTTACCTTAGCGCTCCTCCTCTCCATCTCTCGCATATAGACCTTGTGCACCAGAGAAACAAGCGCGCCGCCATCTTTATTATATTGTCTTTGAACTTCCGGTTTTTGCGGTAGCTCTGTATATTTCTAAGGCATCGCTGTCAAAGGATAACTAGCTGGGGAAGTGAATTTACTTGTTGTAGTTAATGAAAGTTATTGTGAGCATTGTAATGTTTAAAGCAGATGTCTTAACAAATGTAAGTAGACAGGGAAGATTTTAAAACGAGCAGTTCATTCATAAATACGTAAGATCGCTGTTGAAATACAAACCGGAAGACAAAAGACAACGAGCACAGCGCTGAAAAGGGGCGGGGCTACATAAGGTCTATAGCAGACTAACGGCAAAGTCCCTTTAAGACAAGTCATTTCACTCGGCGGCCATCTTTGAAACGCCTCTCGGGCATCCTGGGCATCATGCAGCTCCTATCTCTTTGAATGGGGAAACATCAAATTCTCCAAAGCTGTTTGCCAAGCTTTCGATTAAATTTCATATTTGAAATCACCAATGAAATCTGACAACAACTGTCTCATACATTTTTTTTCCCAAACGCTCAAATCATGACAAAAAAAACAGTATTTAGGCTGGATCAAGCTAATGCGCATGCGCAGACCTAAATGCGCGTCTCTTGTGCCTCATTTCTGAGGCGCGCGTCTGACTGTTTCTATAGAAACCGGTGCTTCTAACGGCCGCTGCAGTGACGCGATGACTTTACAGGTCGGCGATTGGCTCTTATTTTGAAGGCGGGACTTATTCCGCCATATTGAGCGTTACACTTTCTCCCATTCAAAACAATACGAGTGACATGTCTTGTGTTATTTCTATAGTCTTTGCTAACGGTTGGAGGGGAGTGGTTTACGCGTTTTCAACCCAAGCCGTCAAACTGACGTCATCAGAGAAGGAACGCCATTCCAGACCGGAAGTAACTTTTCAGATTTTGATTCAAGATTAATACGACAAACAATTCTTTTCTGTGTATAAACTTGCACGGATTAATTGTTCAACGCAAGACTAGTAATATGCGCTTACAAAGTAAATAGGATCAATTTTGATTTCATGACGACTTTAACTGCACAATGGCTGCTAAAAATGACAACAAAGCCAGGAAAGATTGCAGTTCAGTCTCTATATTATTGTTTACATGGTCGTCAAGGATATGCAGAACGAACGCGGGCAGCCACGCCATCGTTTTCAAAAGTCTCCGTTTTTGTCTGTTTGCACTGAAATGCAACCCTGACGTTTTCATACTAAAACAGCGTTTTCAAAAGTCTCTGTTTCCAGAGTAGTGTAAATGACAGCCGTAACAGTAGCAAAAGTTATACGTTTTAAAAGGAAAACTCACTAGTGTAAACGGGGCCTCACTCTCATGTCGTTCCAAACCTGTATGATTTTCTTTCTTCTGTAGATGACAAAACATTTTTTATTTTGTCCATACATTAAAAGTCACTAATGTTGTTTTTAGACCCCTTTGACTTTCAAAAAAAAACAAAAAACACCTAAGAACATTTTCAAAAAATGCACTTGATATGTTGTCATATGAATGTTCTTAAAGTGACAGATCACCCAAAAATGAAAATTCTGTCATCAATTACCCAGCCCAGCCTCCATTTACACTAGTGCATTTTTGTTTTAAACGGCATTTTAAAATGAAAACGATCCTTGTCTAAACTGGCGTTTCCACTGCGTTTAAGAAACGAAATCCGTTTACACTACACAACCAAAAACGCATGTCACATGACCGTTCATGCACACTAGGTATGCGTAGGCAAGTGTAAACAGTTGCTCTTGCGTATGTAAGCAGCTGCAGTATTAAAAAAATGCAGTTTAACTGCACAGTGGCTGCTAAAAATGACAACAAATCCAGCAAAGATTGCAGTTCAGTCTCCATGTTATTGTTTACACGGTCGTCAAGGATACGTAGAGCGAACGTGGGCAGCCACACCATCGTTTTCAAAAGTCTCCGTTTTGGTCCGTTTGCACTGAAATGCAACGCTGGCTTTTCAAACTAAAACAGCGTTTTCGAAAGTCTCCGGAGTAGTGTAAACGACAGGCGTAACTGTAGCAAAAGTTATATGTTTTAAAAGGAAAACACACTAGTGTAAATGGGGCCTCGCTCTCATGTCGTTCCAAACCTGTATGATTTTCTTTCTTCTGTGGAAGACAAAAAATATATATATATTGTTTTGTCCATACATAAAAGTCACTAATGTTGTTTTTGGACCCTTTTGACTTTCACTGTATGGACAAAAACAGTGCACACACAGGTTGAGAATGACATGAGTATGAGGAAATAATTACATAATACTCATGTTTGTGGCAAACTATCCCTTTAAGTGCTTTAACTCTTGCAGCATTTTAATTACCTAATTAGTTTGAGCTGTTTATGGGCCATATGGACAGTCGTCTCTCCCTCCCATGCATGTGTGGGCAGCGGCCTCCCGCTGCACAAATATGCAGGCGCTTCAGCGCGCTACAATAAACTCTGCCATCTCTTGAATCTTGAACCCAGACTGCAGAAAGCATAATAAAGAAGATAAAAATGGAAGCGATTTTGCATAACAGTCTACAGCTCGGTCTCCTCTGCCCTGCTCGGCGGCCCCCTCTGCTCTCTCGCGCCACATTAGCGTGGGTTGGTACGCTGGTTGAGAGCCCAGGCAGATGACACTATAAGCCTGTCCCCCTGAATGCCAGCCTCTCCTGTGACAGTACGTACATTAACAAAACAGGGCTTTTGAATGTGTGACAAAGGTCTTTATGAATTTAAATTGTGTGCGTTTTTTCTCGGCGGTGGGAATCGGCACAGGACCTTAGTCACAGGTCATGTGGTTTAGGGTTACTAAAAGCCTCTACCAATAGAGTTGTGTTGTGCGCTTTTTGCCCTTTTACAAAGCCCTTTCTGCAGCCGCAAGAGAAAGCGCTCACCCCCAGGTGGGGAGCGGAGACGGACGAGTCTGGTCCCTGGAGGCTGTAACCGGAGGCTTATCAGAGCCCGACGTTGTTCTGTAATACTCCTGTGAAAGGCCTTCTCCGCCACCTCCCAATAGCCGCGTCTCTGGGCAGAAGGCTGTAATGGAGATCTCCGTGGCCCCTCGGTAAGCAACCAAGGAGCGAAAGGGGGGTCTGTCTCAGGATGAGGCGTCCCGCTCCAAAGCTGAGCGGGGGCGGTTGGAGAGATGACACTGCCGCGTAGGCGTGACAGAAGAGAGGAGAGGTCTAATGAGTCAGAGGGGAAAGGCTCGGGTTCTCCTCAGGGGTCCCCCCCGTGAAGCGTCACCTCACGGGGCGCAGGTGGACACGCCCGGCATTCGAACGCCACCGCGTTTCTCACTGGCTCCCAGAGGAGCGCTTGTGTCATGGCTCAAAAGGATTAGATAAAGACCGGGAAGGTTTACACCAGTTCAATGACATTCAAATTAAAACCAAGGCCTCGCCGATTCAGCTGAAATGAGTAACCTGAGATTTGCTGATATGACTAAGACGAATACATGGTCCGATAAAGATAAATGCAGCGCTACCATGTAACTATGAGTCATGCCATACTGAATTGCTCACTTCTTGGCTGCTATGCCGATTGAAATCCTAAATGTTTTGGCTGTAATTTTGCCAGCTGATACAACTGGCGTCATACCATTGCAGCCTGAAAGGCTTCCTGAAAACAAGTTCAAGTGAAACTAGAGCACCTAAAGCGGCGTTGAAACTGATTTGAGAGGTCAGGATGACGCATTTATCACACAGAAGCTTTTATCTGTCCTTCTACGCTGGAATAATATATAATGTAATTCATAATTCAAATAAATGATCATTATTATGTGTTGACTTTAATGTAAAATGCAGTTTTAGTTTATTTGATTCCTTAAAAGGGAGAGTTTTTAATTTCAAAATTCATTATATAACCCCACACATCGTTTTAATTCCCAGGAGGGAAAAGGGTGTGTAAAAGGAGGTGTTTCTTTTTATCAACAATGAGCACTGTTGGGTGTTCATATTGTTTGCTGCTCTTTGAAATGCTGATTCTTTTCACACTATTCCATTGAATTATTTCAAAAGAGTAACTTGATAACATTGAGGGTTTAGTTGCCCGTCTAAAACATATTCTTGGTACAAAGGCATTTTCCCCTGGAGATTTTCGTAAAAATGACATGAAAGGTATCTAATTCATACATATGGGACCAAATTAATGTCATGTTTTCCTGGCAGACTTATCATGGTATTTTAAATTGTGGCTGATTATTTTTTAATATTTTAAATACATAGGCTAATTGTTCATATCAAATTGAATATATCACAAATATCACACATGAATAAGGATTAAAACGGCATGACAAAATGCAGCCTGTATAGTATTAAAGGGTTAGTTCACGCAAAAATGAAAATTCTGTCATTAATTACTCACCCTCATGTCATTCCAAACCCGTAAGACCTTTGTTCATCTTCAGAACACAAATTAAGATATTTTTGATAAAATCCGATGGCTCAGTGAGGCCTCTATTGACAGCAAGATAATTAACACTTTCGGATGCCCAGAAAGGTACTAAAAACATATTTAAAACAGTTCATGTGACTACAGTCATTCAACCTTAATATTATAAAGTGATGAGAATACTTTTCGTGACCCAAAAAAACCAAAATAACAACTTTTCAACAACAACTTTTCAAAACACTGCTTCATGAAGCTTCACAAATCTTTTGTTTCAAATCATTGGTTCGGAGCGCGTATCAAACTGCCAAAGTCACGTGAACTATTGAAATTGCGAAACACTTATGACGTAATGAAGTCTTGTTTACTGAAATCACGTGACTTTGGCGCTCCGAACCACTGATTCGAAACAAAAAGATTCGTAAAGCTTCGAAACAGTGTTTTTAAATCGGCCATTACTAGATATTGCTGAAAAGTCGTTATTTTGTTTGTTTGTTTTTTGCCGCACAAGAAGTATTCTCGTCGCTTTATAATATTAAGGTTGAACCACTGTACCCAAATGAAATATATTTTTAGTACCTTTTTGGAGAACAGTGTTAATTATCTTGCTGTCAGTGGAGGCCTCACTGAGCCATCGGATTTCATCAAAAATATCTTAATTTGTGTTTCTGAAGATGAACGAAGGTCTTACGGGTGTGGAACGACATAAGGGTGAGTAATAAATTAGGGGAGAGTGGGGCACAACCCAACGCTTTCTGACTTTCTCAGTTTGTGTAAATCTGCCTAGGGTTCAGGGAATTTCTTTTGTTCCACATTAATTTCACACATGTCTGGTACAAATATGTGGCTTTGTTTCATTAATACAGTGTATACTTTTTTCTTTATTTACCCCGAAGGAAAGGAAGTGAAGTGTGACAACATGCCCCATAGGTGGGGCACATTGTAACGTGATGGGGCGTGTTGTAACATGACCATATGACAGCTAAAAATGTTATCTGATTTAATTAAAAAAATATACATGACAAACTAAAACATTTGTCAATAAAAGACAATAATTATTTTTTTCATATAAAATAGCATTTTTTTTTTTAGAAATTCACATTTAAATAATTTTTATAGTTTGACAATGAACACTCTGTAAAACACAGCTATACAGCACTGGTCAAAACAATACACACAAAAACATGAAGAAACATATTCAAACATTCAAAAAAACACAGAGCTGAACAAAAACACTCCTCTCCCTCCACTCACAGCTCTCACAGAACACGAGATAAATAGACGAGCCAGTACAAATGCTGAACATTTCTTGAAATAATATTTTCTGGATGTTCAGGTTCTTCCTCTCTGTCTTTATTCACCTTTTTTTCCATAGTTTATCAACAGAAATTCATAAAAGTTAATTATGCCAGTTATATCGTAACTGTATAGAATATTATAGTTCTACAAACCCGATTCCAAAAAAGTTGGGACACTGTACAAATTGTGAATAAAAAAGGAATGCAATAATTTACAAATCTCATAAACTTATATTTTATTCACAATAAAATATAGATAACATATCAAATGTTGAAAGTGAGACATTTTGAAATGTCATGCCAAATATTGGCTCATTTTGGATTTCATGAGAGCTACACATTCCAAAAAAGTTGGGACAGGTAGCAATAAGAGGCCGGAAAAGTTAAATGTACATATAAGGAACAGCTGGACGACCAATTTGCAACTTATTAGGTCAATTGGCAACATGATTGGGTATAAAAAGAGCCTCTCAGAGTGGCAGTGTCTCTCAGAAATCAAGATGGACAGAGGATCACCAATTCCCCCAATGCTGCGGCAAAAAATAGTGGAGCAATATCAGAAAGGAGTTTCTCAGAGAAAAATTGCAAAGAGTTTGAAGTTATCATCATCTACTGTGCATAATATCATCCAAAGATTCAGAGAATCTGGAACAATCTCTGTGCGTAAGGGTCAAGGCCGGAAAACCATACTGAATGCCCGTGATCTTCGGGCCCTTAGACGGCACCGCATCACATACAGGAATGCTACTGTAATGTAAATCACAACATGGGCTCAGGAATACTTCCAGAAAACATTGTCGGTGAACACAATCCACCGTGCCATTCGCCGTTGCCGGCTAAAACTCTAAAGAAGCCATATCTAAACATGATCCAGAAGCGCAGGCGTTTTCTCTGGGCCAAGGCTCATTTAAAATGGACTGTGGCAAAGTGGAAAACTGTTCTGTGGTCAGACGAATCAAAATTTTAAGTTCTTTTTGGAAAACTGGGACGCCATGTCATCCGGACTAAAGAGGACAAGGACAACCCAAGTTGTTATCAGTGCTCAGTTCAGAAGCCTGCATCTCTGATGGTATGGGGTTGCATGAGTGCATGTGGCATGGGCAGCTTACACATCTGGAAAGGCACCATCAATGCTGAAAGGTATATCCAAGTTCTAGAACAACATATGCTCCCATCCAGACGTCGTCTCTTTCAGGGAAAACCTTGCATTTTCCAACATGACAATGCCAGACCACATACTGCATCAATTACAACATCATGGCTGCGTAGAAGAAGGATCCGGGTACTGAAATGGCCAGCCTGCAGTCCAGATCTTTCACCCATAGAAAACATTTGGCGCATCATATAGAGGAAGATGCGACAAAGAAGACCTAAGACAGTTGAGCAACTAGCCTGTATTAGACAAGAATGGGACAACATTCCTATTCCTAAACTTGAGCAACTTGTCTCCTCAGTCCCCAGATGTTTGCAGACTGTTATAAAAAGAAGAGGGGATGCCACACAGTGGTAAACATGGCCTTGTCCCAACTTTTTTGAGAAGTGTTGATGCCATGAAATTTTAAATCAACTTATTTTTCCCTTAAAATGATACATTTTCTCAGTTTAAACATTTGATAGATCATCTATGTTGTATTCTGAATAAAATATTGAAATTTGAAACTTCCACATCATTGTATTCCTTTTTTATTCACAATTTGTACAGTGTCCCAACTTTTTTGGAATCGGGTTTGTAATAGCGGGGCACATTGTAACGCAGTGTAACGAACCCTATCTGCGCAACTGGACTTTAAACCTGGTTAGTGTCTTCTGATAGTTAGTGAAGCATTAAAGAACTACCCAAACTGTTAAACAACAGATTGGAGATTATCAGATTTGTCTAATTTTAAATAAAAACTAAATATATAGATGAAAAATAAGCTTAAGTAAGAAATTTACTTTTGCTATTGTTAAATAAATGTTCAGTGATATCTTCTAAAGATATTTGAATTTTGGCGCATTTTTTTCTCTATATATTGTGGATATGGCAACTAGTAAATATGCTAAGTTTCTTCATGCTAGCGTGTGTGGAAGTATTTAAACCATGTGTGTTACAACTAACCCCGCGTTAGTTTGTGCCCCGCGCTCCCCTACATAATTTTCATTTTTGGGTGAACTAACCCTTTAACGGTGGGAAATTAGTCCTTGTCATTCGAAAACATAAACATTAGCTGTGTGCTAACTGATAAAGGCACACAGGGCTTGCTCATAGTCTGCGCATGCTCTGTAGAGTGAAAGAGAGGAAGGAAAGCCCTTGTATGGACATGGTTTGAGCGCGTTTTATGCAAATTACTAGCGGTTATTAGTCAATTTGAATGACAAACTATCCGGATTCATTGATTTTACAACGAAGGTAAGAACAAATTTACATACTTATTACCCACCTGTTGAATACCAAGCGATTTGTAGGTGAGAACTTTTTCTACACACAAAACGGATTTTATCACATGGAGCTTTTTTAACTCTAAAAATGAGGATTTATAAATTAGAGGGTTTGAAACTGCTATTAATTCTCAGGGGTTATACTTCATGCCAGTTCATTCCTCTTTGGCACATAGTTACTATGTTAAAAGTTCACCTAAACGTTTCCATCATTAACTCTTGGTCGGCCGCCAAAATACAGTACTTACAATTCTATAGAGTGCGTCCACAGTCAATGTGACGCATCGAGAGGATGATAAATTAAGCATATGGATAGAGGTTAAGCGTTTAATTAAATATGGAAAAACCAAGTGAACATGGCTTTCTTAAAGTTTATCCAAACACAGAACCCCTGACAGACTGTCAAAATGAAGAATCACTAGCATTAAAACTGGAACATTTATCTCATATATGAGGAAGCAACCATTGATTAATGATTTAAAAAAGCATAAGAAAATGTAATGATTTCACCCAGATGCTTCCTTTATCAACCTTATCTTAATTCAGTAGGTATACAAACACCTAATGTGTAACTAGGTCAAGGCTTATGTTATGTTATCTGGGAAGACACATGTTATAGCCTTCACAGGAGATGTTACTACAAATTTTGTGTGAATTCCATTGCAGTTGGTTTCACAACAAACATCTGATACATTCTCTCCTAAATTTAACGGTCCAGTCATTAGCTTAGCTCAGTGAGCACCATAAATGCGCATGGTATAAGGTCTTTGTCAAAAGTTCCACTCAAACCACATATTTGAAGAATGAGGTGTCTTTTAATTAAAAAACAACTAAAATGGCTAGTTCCTGTTGTAAAGTAAAATCATTACACATGTTTTTTCTTTTGAAACAAACCACCTCTGCAAATTGCTTCCTAAACAGAGAACAAAGCTGTTCACATGTGCTTCAAATCTCTATTAAATAAGATTTTGGGGTGTGGATTTGGAAAAGAGGGCATTTAATGCCACCACGAATTTGTGATACACTGTACATAACCCCCGAGAAAAATCATTTCTAATTAAATTTAAAAACAGAGCCACTTACCAACTCATTCCCGTGCCCAATCTTTTATGATAAAAAGGGTAAAACAGTTCTGAGCAACCTATTTGTGTGAAACTGTATTACTTGGCAATGAAAACAGTGGCAAAGTAGTACACAGCGATTTTGATTGGCATTTAGTGGGTTTGTTGAACATTATGCTTTCTACCGCACCCTAACGCATGCACTTGCAAGTATTATATTTTTCATATCTTCTGCATGTCTGACAGATAGTTGTAACTATTTGCCATAAGCAGAATGCAACACATTGGCAGGTGTGAATTAAATTATCTTCCTTATATGAGTATTTCTCAGCACTGACAGATCCAGTAAAACAACTTTCCTGCAAATGCATGAATGTCCAAGCATACCTCCTAGAACTTCCAAGACACTGGCTGCTTGAGTTATATTGGAAAGTTGTGCAGCTGTAATGGTTCTCCATGCAAATTTTGAAGTGTAATTTTTGCATGTGTACATTTTACAAGTTTAATTGTTTTACATGCTACATTACATGTTGTCAGAGCTACAGAGAAAGGCTGCAGTTTCCTGTGATTATCATACCAGGGTATAAGGATATCATATCGGATGTTAGTTGATCATAAAGAAATTGAAGCATTTTTATGTATTATTAGATAATTTAAATTATTTTAATTTAAAGATCATGTATATATATATATATATATATATATATATATACTACAATTGTAGTATCAGTGATACTGACCTTCATTCATAAAAAGATGTCATTAAACAAATATTTAAAATATACTGTCTTTAAGTTGTTTCTGCATTAATTTGGAGAGTAACTGTGAAATTATTACAATATAAAAATATAAAAAACTCCAATGTTTATAATCGCAATTAATCGCGGTTAATTTTTTTAATCGATTAACAGCACTAATATACATTAAAAAAATGTATATACATATATTCAACAAAATTGTCAGTAGTTATGTTTCCAAAATGCGAAATGCAAAATGCGCATGAATTCTAAAAATGCACGTAAAAAAACATATGTGCTCATTTGAGTCGCATAAACTTTTTATCTGATAAGAAAACATGTGCATAAACTACGATGGAAACACATTTACCGAATAAATTCCTCGATGCGCATCAAAAAAGATGTGACTTTGCGATGGGACGGCATAACTAGACCAACCAGCAAACCGATCTTGTTGCACAGCATCTGAAATGCTGTTTTGGCTGTTCTGAATTGCCTGAGCAAAATCTATTGTTAAAGTGGTTCAGTATAATTATGTCTTTCCAACTAAATGAAACACCAATCACCATAACGGTGACCAAACATCGTACTATATACGAAATTATTATATACAGTGGCTTCTCCTACTGCAGCAACTTCCATTTTTCTTAGTGATATTTAGCGCCGGTTTATCAGGAAGTGACGATTTTGTTCAACTCACTGGATGGAATCGGTGCTTTATTCACAAATGTTTTATGCGATTTTCCAATTTTGCGCATAAGTTAAATTCGCAACTTTGGATGGAAACATAGCTAGTGTGACAGCCAGTGATCGTCATGCATTTTAGCACCATGAAAAAAATAGGCTTTAACATTTTGATGATAATCCTTTTTGTATTCCACAGGGGAAAAGTCATCAAAACTTGAATTTGTAGCATCATGAAGGTGAATAGAATCAAAGCAAATGTGAAATTTAATTATCAAAGATACTATTCGGTCAAGAAGTTGTGTGAGGGGACACAGAAATGTGTGAGAAGTCACAGTTTAAATGGCATTTTCATGGGAATCGCATTGACCGCACAAAATGCACAATTTACTTTTTATCAGCATTTTAAAATGTTTTGCATTACTAGAGAAACACAATACCAAATAAACCCTGATTGTCAAATCCCTCCCATGGATGGGATCGTTGCCACTTTCTCTTTAACGAACATGACTCATGTATCATATTCCCTAGGCAGTCTTCATTTTCTTGTTAAGCCTTTGCTGAAGCATTTAAAATCTTTACAGGTTTTGCACTACTACTTCTTTGTAGTGTCGAGGCATTTGATTACACATATATGTGTCTAATAGGGTCAGTTTCAGTGCAAGAATAACTGTGAAATGGAATTCCCTTTCAGCACTTCAGTAATATAACCATAAAATATGACAGGTTCAATGATCTTTGTCATAAACATAATGATGCAACAGCTTTGCACCATCTGCACTGCATGCATGCCTGATAAACTCTTTTAATGGTATCCAAACAATCTTCAAAGATTTTGTTGCCAACAAGCAATAACACCTTTACAGCCCTTCATGGAGAGTCGAGTGTCTTTTTGATCTTCAAGCTAATGATCCGACCTGACAGAACATTGACATTGTTTCCATTGTTAGCACTTGTGAAATGCACTTACATGCCTAAAATGTAGCACATCAACATGTGGGAGCTGAAGCCTAAGGCCAGTCACCCTCCAGTATTTTAACTCGCTTGAACTTAACATGCATCCACATAACAGATGTATGTCCTGTTTGATATTAAGCAATGTTTACCCACATTACAGCAGCGGCACTGGAAAGCCCTCAAGTAAATCGCTAGTAAGATCTGATGTAGAATTTTGGCTTTTAATGTAGAATGAAGAAATAAACAAAAACAAACACACAAGGACGTTGAACTCCCTCTCTGATGGATCTGTATAGCTGCAGAAGTGCTCACAAAAGCAAACAACTCCACTAAAACTGAGTAATGATCCTCTGAAATTCAATTACTACACTGATAAAAATGCTTCTGTGGTGAAGTAAGTACTACAGGAAAAAAACATGTAATTTCTACTTTAGTACTCAATTCAAGCATGTAGAAATTAAAACGTAAATATAAACATTATAAAATTAAGTAAAACTACTTGAAACTTTTCTGATACTGGTGTTCCCATCATGCACTGGGGCTTGAATAATTAATGAGGTTGATTTTTTGCTGTTTTCCAGCTGTATTTACACTGTTTTATCATTGCTTTTGATGTTAGGTTTAGTAACTTGCTATTTTGTGACATTTGGAGTTCATTTTCTACTCAAAATGACACATTCACACTCAAAAACGATCCATCGAATGTTACCGTCATTGTGTATTGTGTACTAAGTATTGAGGTCTCTGTGCTCAGGCGCTGCGTTACTTCTATTATGTAGATATGGTGTTTACACAATATCCATTGTATTATTTACTTGGATGTTTCTAAGTAAAGCATACACTTTAAAAGCATGGTTTCATTCAGTATTATATTGTTTGAGTAAAAAGAAGTATTGCAAAGATTACTCAACCTTTTACACTGTAAAAAGTAATACGCTCTATCTACTCACTAAAATTGTGGCAACAGATTACACGCAATATTAATTAAATTCAACATATAAGAATTGAGTTAGAATTAATCAAATGAATTCCTTAAAAGTCAACCATTTATATGTGTAAAATTAGCAAACAACATTACAAAAACCACTGACCAAACTGCCCAACTAAATGAAACACTGATCACCATAATGGTGATCAAACATTTTCAATAAAATCAGCATCAACATCTAAACCTCTGTTAATTCTTGTCTTTCTCTTTCCTTCAGTGATTCTGCTTGTTATCATCAGTTGTCTTCAATTTTGGCAATAAAAAAATAAAGAGTTCTTAATTCATCTTTGACGTCTGTCTGTTATTCAGATATTTTTATTCCAATTTTAATTGTTTTAAATGGTTGACATTTAAGGAATTAATCTGGTTAATTCTAACTCAATTCTATTTGTTGAATTTAATTAATAATATTGATATCTATTTTGAATAATCCTCTTGATCTCGGGGAGCAAAACATAAGGCGCCCAAAACCAAAAATTTAAATCATAATTTTTCTCTTATACAGCTGTGAGATGAAACTGAGACTTTTGTCTGCTCTCAAACGTTTTTCAGCAAAAAAAAAGAAAAAAGAATTGTCTGAGGTTTGCCTTTCACATTTTATCGCTTTATACTTACTGTAGCCTGTGCCTTGTCTAATTTGTTTCAAATTTAATATCTTCTGCGGAAATAAACTTTTAAATGATGTCTCCAATTTAGGTGAAACATCTGCAATGAAATTGAAACTTCAAGCTGTGAATTCCTGAGATAAAAATTCTCAAGTAAGACCAGAGAGTGTCGTGACCAATAAGAAACGAGTTACACTGATTAAATCAGTACCATCCATCTTTATATAACACTTTCATAATCCAAATATAAACATATTCTGGTTAACATCAGAATATTCTTTTGCATGTAAACCCTGTCATATGGTGCAATCATGAGAGTGACTAACACACAGACACAAACACACGGTGATTACATTTTATGTATTTGGATCAAATTTTATTTGTCGTTTTGTATTAAAAAGGCTTAAAAATGAAACATTTGTTGGAGTAGATGAGGGGTGTGATGTATGTTTGGCAAAAAACATGTTTAGAAACAAAGTAAATATGATTACCACAATAAATCATGCACAAAACTGATGTCAGTGTTAGTAGCTATGTAGTTAGAATTCCACTCTTTGTACTTGACATTTTACTAATTGACATAGTTAATAGAGAAGTAATACATTTAATATGTAGCAGATGAATACATTATATCATTGTTTGAGACAAATAACACCAAAAAACAGCATGTAAGAACACTCCCTAGTCTACTTTATTCTGAACTTCTTCAGCAAACCCCTCACCGATTACTGATCTTTAACGAACATGTTTAGAATTTTGTGATTGTTTTAACAGTCATTATTAATTCAGCATGACAGGAATAATACTATCCGCACACTAGGAGTATTACTGAGTAAATAACAAGACTAGACTGTCAAAACCTCTTCCTCACGCCAGACAATAGTTAAGTAAATTGAAATGTCAACGAGAAAACATTCATAAATGCCTTCTCTCCAGACATTTTGGTGCCTGCTTGTCTGTGGAATGAAATCACATGAAGCCGATATCAAGTGCTCATCATTTGTGGAAAACCAATTGATTTATTTTTGCCCAGCCACCAAGCGGAAGCAGTCTTATGTGGAGTACAGTAAGCTCTGAAGTTGCCATCTAAATCATTTTTGTTTTTGTTAATTATTATTTTTAACCTGTACAGATTATTGTAGCATTTACAGGGACAGCTTGTGTCTCATGAACAATGTTTCCTTTTTTACAATTCCTGGATAAATACCCTGTTGAAGTTTTAGAACAAAGGCTATAAAGATTGTTAGCTTAACAACCAGATGGCTTTTAAAGTTAGTTTACTCTCCATATGTGTTGTCAACCATGTTAAAATAGTTGGACATACAGTGAATCAGTGGATTCAAATGTACATACGTTACATACGTTGACCGTGACTTATCTAGTAGAAATTCCGCTATAAGAAAGTACGTAGCAGCAGTTTAATATTAGCCATAACAAACCTTTGTGTTGTTTTCGCAACTGTTTATTTGGGTGCTTCTCCTTGGTCTCTGCCCATAAAAATACTTAAAGTGATGGTTCATCCATTAATTTATACGTAAATTTTTTTGTTCCATGTAAGAAATTCACACAGGTCTCTTACCACCCCTTCCCTCTTGTTCTTGCACTTACTCTTCCTTCTCACTGAGGATTATTCAGCGTCTGAGAGTAAAGCAGGTCACTTTGACTTCCTATCACCCAAGTGTCTGCAGGACCTTTTTAACATCTTAAAGCAGACAAGGGCTGCCGAATGGCTTCTCACTCTTGACCCCTTTGATGCCGCCTGACTGCATCTTATTTTAGAAATAGCAAGCTTGTGGTAAACTGCTCCTGTCTTATTCACAAGCTTCAGGAATGCACAGTTTTTAAAGGCATAGAGCTTGCATTTTCCTGGCAAATGTACTCCTTCCCTTTACCCCCAAAATGGCAATAGTTTGTCTTATTTTCGGTCTCAAAGCACCATTTTAGGAATAGAGTAGGCTGGGGCTAATCGTCACATGAGAAAATTGTCTGTGTTACATTATATAAAAGGCAAATTACACATTTGTTTTCTCTATCGGTGGTTTTGTATGTCGGTTTCAAATATCTAGTTCAAAAGAGTCTTCAAATTAGAATAATATTTGTAAAATTCCAACTCGTATTGTTTAATAGCTGTTGGATAATAAGAAAACACTATAAAACTACACTGGCAAACATTCAGACAAGACTCAACTAAATAATGAAGACAGATTTTAACCAGACATTTAACATCAGTTCGGGGCGAGTTGTATCTAAAAACAAAGACATGCCAGAGTAATATTTTGCAAAATCAAACTAGAAAGAACTCACACACTTTATAAATGCTTCAAAAAAAATGAATGACAGACCATGTGGTCTTCATCACAGCTAAATTCACAATAATGCATTTGGCAGATGATTTTATCCAGAGCGACTTACAGTACATTTTATTCAAGGCATATACTGTTATCAGTTTATGCATTCCCTGGGAATCTTGGCGTTGGTAGCGCCATGCTCTACTGCTTGAGTTACAGAAATTTAGGTTGGGGCAAGTTATCACCTACTGTATGTTTTAAATGTTGCAATATTTTACGATAAAATAACAGAGGTTCTGTATTTTTGTTACAGTTTCATAATTGTTTTACTGATATATTTTTGCTGAAAAGCCCATAATACGCTGTTTAATGGCAGATGTTTTGTGTGACAGCTTGCCCCATATACTGTAGCCTGTTTACAATGAAATCAGAATGAACCCTATGTACTTTCTGAACAGACCTCCTGGGTCGTATTGTGTGTTTATCAAGGTAAAAATACCAGTAATAATAATAATGTGCTTGATATGTCGAGACGCTCTTACGTCAGCCTCCAAAACAGCCCCAAAAGTGTGCCTTGATATATAAATCACAGAAACAGATATTGTGTTCTGTGTATTAACACATTGTTAAACTAACAATGTATTAAAAAGCCGAAACACATTCTGATCATTTAGAGTTTTTATTAACCATGCAAACAAAATAGTTACAAAACAGATGTTTGGGAGGATATGCTGCAGCTAAGTCCACCCAAAATATTTGAACCATAAGCCCCTCGTATGATTAAATCAAAACAATCCCAAGTGGATTACCATTAGCAATAGAATTTTCTGAATGGGCTATTTAAAGGTGCTCATTTTCTTGCATTTACAAAGTGCAACCTAAAAAGTATCAAAGTGCATAGAGAACTCACAAGTTATAAGACTATATGAACATGGGGTGTGTCCTCGTTCGCTGAAGACACACCCACACCCCAAACTTGTTTACCCCACATGACCTTTTTTTCCCCAACCCAGTCTGTCCTTGAGAAAAATGTTCCCAGATTCTTGGGTAAATCAGGTCCTCATGGAGAAATAATACTTCGCAGAGTTTGACAAGGCCCTCACATCTGTGCACTTTCACACTATGAAAGTGCGAGGGGTCATTTAGTCGATGCGCTATCCAATTTGCATGGTTTGATTGAGATGCATGGTTGGTTAAGAGCAAGTCATAGGAATCTCCTTGTTCTTTTGCTATGTGAGACATATAATCTGTTGGTGTTTTTCAAATCAGTAGTGATATACAAACAATAAATATATTTATTATTTATTTATTTAATTATTATTATTATTTATTTATTTCTGTAGAAAGTAAAACAATGTAATAGTTATATGTTTTAAAGAAAGTGCACAGAAGATCATTGTGACTCATCCCTTAGTTTAAAAAACAGGTTCACAATAAGACACTTGCTACAGAAGTTTATGGGTAATGGCATAGCACCAGAACAAATGTCAAAATACTGAGATAAACACTGTTTGAAAGTATAACCACAAAACTTAAAGGTGAATTATGCAATTTCTGCAGCACTAGCATCACCAAACATAATAGCAAAAACACTGACTGTTTTAAAACAGTTTTTCCAAACACTCCTACACCACCATTGGTCTGGGAATCAGATAGCCCTCGCCACAAACACACCAATGGTTGAGCCAGCGCTGCTGTTGTCGGGCTGGTCAGGATTCTCAAACAAACAGCTATGCTATGACAGCGCCTCAGACACAGTATTTACAATTATTTTAAATTGTAATACTATTTCACAATATCCACAACAAAGGTCCTGTCCACACTAGTTTGCTAATCTTTCCCTTTTCAGCCCACAAAGGGAAGGCCCCACTGTTCTTTCGGGCAATACTGATTGGGCCCCATGAGCCAGAGTCCGTCCACCAGGTGCTTCTCTCCCAGTCCTGGCTCCAGGAGAGGGCCCCAGTATCCTTCTGGGCAGAGTCCTGCTCTCTGTGAATGATGTTTCCAGAGGGGATGAATTGGATCACACTTTGTCTGGCTTCTCACCTGGGACTAAGTTGCCTAGGGAGCCCCTACCGAACAGTCATAAGGCACTTAAACATCTCCAGCATTTCAAGGTGGTGATCCAAGGAGGCGAAGCTCTCAATTTAACAGTCGACCTACGCTGATGAGGCATAACATTATGACCACCTTCCTAATATTGTGTTGGTCCCCCTTTTGCTGCCAAAACAGCCCTGACCCATCAAGGCATGGACTCCACTAGACCCCTGAAGGTGTGCTGTGGTATCTGGCACCAAGATGTTAGCAGCAGATCCTTTAAGTCCTGTAAGTTGTGAGGTGGGGCCTCCATGGATCTGACTTGTTTGTTCAGCACATCCCACAGATTCTCGACTGGATTGAGATCTGGGGAATTTGGAGGCCAAGTCAAAACCTCAAACTCGTTGTTGTGCTCCTCAAACCATTCCTAAACCTGCTTTGTGGCAGGGTGCATTATTCTGCTGAAAGAGGCCACAGCCACCAGGGAATACCGTTTCCATGAAAGGGTGTACAAGGTCTGCAACAATGCTTAGGTAGGTGGTACGTGTCAAAGTAACATCCACATGGATGGCAGGACCCAGGGTTTCCCAGCAGAACATTTCCCAAAGCATCACACTGCCTCCACCGGCTTGTCTTGTTCCCATAGTGCATCCTGGTGCCATGTGTTCCCCAGGTAAGCAACGCACACGTACCCGGCCATCCACGTGATGTAAAAGAAAATGTGATTCATCAGACCAGGCCATTGCTCCGTGGTCCAGTTCTGATGCTCACATACCCACTGTTGGCACTTTCGGCGGTGGACAGGGGTCAGCATGGGCACCCTGACTGGTCTGCGGCTATGTAACCCCATACGCTACAAACTGCAATGCACTGTGTATTCTGACACCTTTCTATCAGAACCAGCATTAATTTGAGCTACAGTAGCTCGTCTGTTGGATCGGACCACACGGGCCAGCCTTCGCTCCCCACGTGCATCAGTGAGCCTTGACATGCCCATGACCGCCCATGACCCTGTCGCCGGTTCACCATTGTTCATCCTTGGACCACTTTTGATAGATACTGACCACTGCAGACCGGGAACACCCCACAAGAGCTGCAGTTTCGGAGATGCTCTGACCCAGTCATCTAGCCATCACAATTTGGCCCTTATAAAACGTACACAAATCCTTACATTTTTCCTGCTTCTAACACATCAACTTTGAGGACAAAATGTTCACTTGCTGCCTAATATATCCCACCCACTAACAGGTGCCATGATGAAGAGATAAACAGTGTTATTCACTTCACCTGTCAGTGGTCATAATGTTATGCCTAATCGGCATATGTACCTATATGGTCATGATCGAAAGAATGAAATGACCGAAAGAATGAAATTGCAGGTAATGAGTTTTCTCCGCAGGGTGTTTGAGCTGACCTGGAAGCTCTGACATCCGGGAGACACTCAGAGTAGAGCCACTGCTCCTCCACGTCAAAAGGATCCAATTGAGGTTGTTTGGTCATCTGGTCAGGAAGCCTGGGAATGACTTGGGATCCCCCAGGAGGAGCTGGGGGAAGTTGCCTGGGAAAAGGACGTATGTACAGTCTTACTTAGACTGCTGCCACCATGACCCAGTCCCGGATAAGCAGGAGGAAATTGGATGGATGGAACAATATTCCTGTTTTTACTGCATTTTTGATAAAAATAAATGCAGACTTGGTGAGCATAAGAGACATCTTTTAAAAAAATGTTTTAAATCTTACCAACCCCAAATTTTTGAATGGTAGTTGCATGTATATTTATATCTGCATATTAAAGTGGGACAGGAAAAAATATTTGGTCCCACTTTATATTAGGTGGCCTTAACTACTTAAAATATTTTATCAGTACAAAATTACACACAATATACACAAGGAAACCAAAAAAAAAAAAAAAAAAAAAAAAAAACATGACATAACTTCCAGCAGGGTAATGTTAAATGGAGATAACTCTACTTTAGACAGTTTTTAAAAAAAAAAACATTTATGTACAAAAGAATTTAAATGTACATAAAAAAATACATGCTTCATGCTTTAACCCATCTAGAATGCCTCACCCCATAGACTTCAACTGTAAGTGCATTACTGTAGATGCATTTTTGCTTGCTTTTTCAAGTTACAAATCCAACTCATTTTCAGTCATTATCAACAGCATGTCATAAATGCCCCCCAAAGAGCTTAACCCAGAATATTCTTCAAATTATGCATTGCATTTCTCTCCTGTTTGCATCTCAGATTCATCAAAAACTCATGACATTCCAGGGATTTATTTTAAAAAAACTTCAGTTAACATGCTATATATAGCAAGTACTGCTCTGTGAAATCGTTTAAGCCCTAAGAGTCATATGGGATTTTAACTTTCTGCTTAAACAAAAGAGAGGCTTGCATAGCAAATTAGAGCACAGAGCACACACTGTTAGTTCCAAAAGTTAGACAGTTCAATGACTATCTTTTAAACTGAAGTAACATTTTTTCTATGTTAAAATGCTTATTGCTTAAAATTCAGAAAACTAAAAGTGAACTATTTCTTGCTGATTCCCTCAAAAGCGGTGTAAAATAGGTGTAATCAAAACATTGCTCTTTGTTTTGGGTGGGGGCGGGGCTATCTGTTTGACTGACCAATGGCAAACAAGGGAAGTGCTCAGGGAAACCCGTTTGACAACAGTCAGTGTTTTGGCATATCTGTTACACATTTAATTTTTCCCTCCAACTGATTTTGCTTTCGTTAGTTCACAATGAGCCTATCTTAAAATGTGATAAAACTGAGTGGCTTAGTCTAGCATAGTTTTCATAACTTGCCTGAACTTTCTGAGTTAGTTGATCCAGACTGATATATCTTTCCCTGGAAGCCTGGGAGTACAGAGAAACCAGGGAGTTATCTTCAAGTGAAAAAAGAAACAGAGGTACTGACCTGTGATTAATCGTAACTCCATAAGCTCGTATGTGGGAGCTGATGAACCATGAGCACTCAAGGCTTTAACGCTTAATCTGAGGTCAGGGTCAACTTCAACACTTCAGCACCTCAGTTTCAGTAGCCGACGAGTGGCTTCCTGTTGCCGATTGCTCATGTCCAGCTGTTGTACAGCTGAGAAGTCAAACCCAGCAGGAGAGCACTATGAGCCAAGACTGTCTGGATATACCCTGGGAATTCCCACAATTGTTCTGGCTGAGGTCTCTGCATCACTGTTTATATGAGAGGACCAGTGACCACCAAGTCTTAAAATAGCCACTTACAGATCAAATGCAGGAAATCGCCATCGTGGCTCCTCGGCAAGTGACACTTACTTTAGCAAAACAATGGCTATAAGATTAAGCCACCTCATTTGTCACTTGGTTTTTTGGTGTCTTAAAGGAATGGTTGACAATTCGTAGCAAAATCATACGTTATTAACATCTACAGTATCGCTAAGTATTTTAAAGTCCTGCATGTTCCGTCATCGTTTTTTAATTTTTTTAAATTACGATTTGTAATGTTTTTGAAGAAGTATCTTATTTTGTTTAAAAAAACAAAAAAGATCACATGTACATAAGTATTCACAGCCTTTGCTCAATACTTTGTAGAAGCACCTTTGGCACCAATTACAGCAATTACAAGTCTTTTTAAGTATGATGCTACAAGCATGGGACATCTATTTTTGGGCAGTTTCTCCCATTCTTCATTGCAGGACCTCTCAAGTTCCATCAGGTTGGATGGGGAGCGTCTGTGCACAGCCATTTTCAGATCTCTCCAGAGATGTTCAGTTGGGTTCAAGTCTGGGCTCTGGCTGGGCCACTCAAGGACATTCACAGAGTTGTCCCGTAGCCACTCCTTTGTTATCTTGGCAGTGTCCTTAGGGTCGTTGTCCTGTTGGAAGATGAACCTTAACCCCAGTCTGAGGTCCAGAACGCTCTGGAGCAGGTTTTCATCAAGGATGTCTCTATACATTGCTGCATTCATCTTTCCCTCGATCCCGACTAGTCTCCCCAGTTCCTGCCGCTAAAAAACATCCCCACAGCATGATGCTGCCACCACCATGCTTCACTGTAGGGATGGTATTGGCCAGGTCATGAGCGGTGCCTGGTTTCCTCCAGACATGACGCTTGCTATTCAGGCCAAAGAGTTCAATCTTTGTTTTATCAGACCAGAGAATTTTGTTTATCATGGTCTGAGAGTCCCCCAGGCAGGCTGTCATGTGCCTTTTACTGAGGAGTGGCTTCCATCTGGCCACTCTACCATACAGGCTTGATTGGTGGAGTTCTGCAGAGATGGTTGTTCTTCTGGAAGGTTCTCCTTTCTCCACAGAGAAATGCTTCAGCTCTGTCAGAGTGACCATCGGGTTCTTGGTCACCTCCCTGACTAAGGCCCTTCTCCCCCGATTGCTCAGTTTGGCCGGGCGGCCCACTCTAGGAAGAGTCCTGGTGGTTCCAAACTTCTTCCATTTACGGATGATGGAGGCCACTGTGCTCATTGGGACCTTCAATGCTGCAGAAATTTTTCTGTACCATTCCCCAGATCTGTGCCTCGATACAATCCTGTCTCGGAGGTCTACAGACAATTCCTTGGACTTCATGCCTTAGTTTGTGCTCTGACATGCACTGTTAACTGTGGGACCTTATATAGACAGGTGTGTGCCTTTCCAATTCATGTCCAATCAACTGAATTTACCACAAGTGGACTCCAGTCAAGTTGTAGAAACATCTCAAAGATGATCAGTGGAAACAGGATGCACCAATTATGAGCTCAATTTTGAGTGTCATGGCAAAGGCTGTGAATACTTATGTACATGTGATTTTTTTTTTTTTTTTTCGTTTTTAATTTTAGTAAATTTTTCAAAGATTTCAAACAAACTTCTTTCACGTTGTCAATATGGGGTATTGTTTGTAGAATTTTGAGGAAAATAATGAATTGAATCCCTTTTGGAATAAGGCTGTAACATAAAATGTGGAAAAGTGAAGCGCTATGAATACTTTCCGGATGCACTGTATATGTAACATGAATGGAAGTTACTGCAATTGGGAAATCTTTCTTCTACATCATAAATGACTTGCACCTCAGAGCTTGCAGAAAAAAATGCAGTAAACTCAGTCATGTAATCTTGCATTTGGATGCTGGTGTGAGACAATTTTGGAAGGGAATTAAACCAAATCATTTTGATGACAAACTTTGGCTCAGTCATTTCAGAATTATCAAACCATCCTTTGAGATGCTGTGCAATGAAATTAGTCCAGTTATCCAATCACATTCAGTACTGAAGCAAAGTCAAGTGAGTTTTTTAATGTGCATCGAGTGATTTATTTGGTAAATGTGTTTCCATTGTAGTTTATGCGCATGTCTTCTTATCGATTAAAGAGCATACGTTAAGAGCATACGTTTTTTATGAGCATTTTTAGAATTTATGCATGTTTGCATTTCCATCCAGCGTTTTTTTTTTTAATGCAATATCTCAAAATTCACATGAAAATAGGTTAATGCAAACATAGCTAATGTTGAGGTGTTCAGTTGCTTAACCGTGATTTTTTTCAGTATTCTTTGATGAAAAGAGTTTAAAAGAACAGCATTTATTTGAAATACTAACATTATTAATGCCTTTACTGTCACTTTTGATCAAATTAATGCGTCTTTGTTGAATAAATGTATTCTTTAAATAAAATTTTTACAGATCCCAAATAGTAGTGTATATACAGTTATGTATTTTGGATTCAAAATGACAAATTTGCAATGAATTTGCAGCAGCAAAATATTGTATGTACAATAATAGTATGACTTGAATTATAATCATTACATCAAAAAAAAAAAAAAAAAATTGCACTGTAAAAAGTAATACGCTCTATCTACTCAATAAAATTGTGGCAACAGATTACACGCAATATTATTGACCAAATTCAACATATAAGAATTGAGTTCGAATTAATCAAATTAATTCTTTAAAAGTCAACTATTTAAAATGTGTAAAATTAGCAAACAACATTACAAAAACCACAAACTGACATAAAAGAGTTAAACTGGCCAACTAAATTAAACACTGATCACCATAATGGCGACGAAACATTTTCAATAAAATCAACATCAACATCTAAACTTCCGTTAATTCTTGTGTTTCTCATTCCTTCAGTGATTCTGCTTGTTATCATCAGGTGTCTTCAATGTTGGCAATTAAAAAATAAAGATTTATTAATTAATCTTTGACATCTGTCTGTTATTCAGATATTTCTGTTTAAATTGTTTTAAACAGTTGACATTTAAGGAATTAATTTGATTTATTCTAACTCAATTCTATTTGTTGAATTTAATTAATAATATTGCTTGTAATCTGTTGCCAAAATTTTATGGAGTAGATATAGCGTATTACTTTTTACAGTGTGTATAGCTTTAGAAAACTTAAAAAATGGCAATTGTGTTTCATAAGCAAAAGTAAAAACAACAGCACTTCAGTTTGTAACGACATGAGGTTGAGTAAATAATGACAGAATATTCATATTCGGGGTGAACTATGCTTTAAACATTTCGAACGTCACCAGATAAAAACCACATGACCTATGCTTCATCAAATGATTATAAACAGATCTGAAGGTTCCCACGGAACTGAGAAATGTAGTGCAAATTTGTTCACATCATTCCTACATACATTAAAATGATTAAAATGACATTATCAAAACATGCCTTCATTGTACTTTTGTCAAAAGCAATAAATGTGCACTTCTAGCAACTACGCTTATTCTGTTGGGTACAAAGATCGTAAAGCAGAGTGATAAATAAGCAATGCCAAGCTGGTGGTCTTTGTGATAGAAAGCTTACCTGCATCAGCCAGTTTAATGTTACAAAACTCCCATTTTGATTTCACTGGCATATAATAATAGTAAATAAAAAAATAATTTACAAATAAATAAATTTAATAAAAAAAATAATAATAATAAAAAAAATTATTATTATTTTTTTTCCCCTCAGGCTTGACACTTGACACACTGGCGAGGCTACATAAGGGCAGGGTGGCACTGGCCCACTCAGATTGACAGCTGGTTTACCCAATCAAATGAGAGACAAAATTATTTTGTGTAAAAGGAGAAAAAAAAATCATGCATACATGACAATAATAATTGCTCAACATGAATTTAGTGGATGTCACTCTCAAAACTTTACAGCATGTGTACGTGGCCGCTGCGATCAAAACAAAAGATACTTAAATTCTGATTAACATTGCTTAGAAATCATGCAAAGAGCGCTCACTTTATCACTAAACAGCTGTCATTCATCTTAGTTCATTGGGATGACATGATCTCACAAATGTCTGTGATTGGCTACATTGCTCAACGCTACAAAAAACGCTGTAAATAGAAACCTTTGACGCTCCGCATAACTTTGTTTATTGTTCTTATTCTGTTTACAGTTCACTGACAATAAGTCAAATTAAACTAATCTTAATTGTCAAATTATTTTTAGCCCATGTAGGCCTATTGTAAAATGTAATTTGAGAGTTAGCATTGAGGTCCACCCTATTTCACCCTATCCACTCTCTTTAAAATTTCTGGCCTCGCCACTGCTTCTGCTGTTGGTAATAAGGTGTCTTGTGATTTTAAAGGCATACTGTACATAACCACTTAAAAAAAAAAAAAGAGAGAAAAATAGCAAACATTTATCTCTAATCCTGTATAATACCTATGTGTTAAGGAGATTAGAGAAAATAATCAAGCACTGGATTATTCCCATGGCTTACATCAAAATACTGTTACTCGAGGCATACATTGCATCTTCCATTAGAAGAGCAGTGGTTTACTACTTATTGGTAGACAAATACAGAGTCAACAAATGTACTGTATTTCCATATAAAGCCCTTTTAAAAACATCCTCTTATAAAACATGCTCTCTTATGTAAAATAAAACCATTTCAGTGCTAACAGAAATGAAATATAGCTAGGTCTCACAGATCAGACCCAGATGCATTTGTCTTTATTAAAAACATACATATGGAAACCTCAGATAACAATTTACATCCACCATGTCTCGACTCACGTACACCCATTCCATAGAGATGAGCAAGAGTTGCTGTTATAACTTTCAAGATGTATTTTGCTTTCGCATGTTGGTTTTCACTCGTTTGATAATTTCAATAGCTTGTTGTCCTTAATGATCTAATAATACATCTGTTAAACTACACAATTTAATGACTAAATGATTAAATATAATGACTAAATAATACACAGCGTGCCTGGGGGGCCTGATAACCTCATGTTTGCCAGAAAACTTCCTATTTGAAAAAATGCAAAGCTGTTCAACCATGTCTAATTATTCTTTAATACAAAAGGCAGTGACTCATTTGAGCTGACGCATGTGTGAAGTATTTAATTTAACTCTGATTCATATGTTCACATTGTCTAACTGACATTTCTGAGAAACTAAGGAAAAGAACAAGACTACCAAGTTGTAATAATCACATTATAAACAGTAATACATTAAAGCAAGTTGTGACTGAATGGGTTATGTCGTCAGACTGGTGTTGCAAAAAAAAAAGTGCAGGATCACTCCTAACTGTGAGGACACTGATGCCCCTGGGGGAGGTGGTTCTTTACAACAAGGTGACAAGCTGACAAACCATGCTCACACAATGCCTTTCATTTTGTAAAGACAACTAATCTTGAATTGACAAATGACATGATCCAACCATTTATTGTCAATCTGCTTCACTGAAATTATTTTTCTTTCCCATTTTATTTTTCAAGATTTGTTTCTTCAAGATCTAATCAATCAATCAATCTATCAATCTATCCATGTGTATATGGATAGAGCAGTTGAACAGGTGGATTATTCTTCCCCTTTCTGAGGCTCATTTTGAACTTCAGCAGATCCTCTTGACCATGTCTACATGCCTAAATGCATTGAGTTGCTGCCATGTGATTGGATTATTGGATATTTGCATTACCGAGCAGTTGAACAGGTGTACCTAATTAAGTGGCTGGTGAGTGTGTGTGTGTGTATATACATATATATATATATATATATATATATATATATATATATATATATATACACACACACACACACTCACCAGCCACTTAATTAGGTACACCTGTTCAACTGCTCGGTAATGCAAAGTGTGTGTGTGTGTGTGTGTGTGTGTGTGTGTGTGTGTGTGTATACATATATATATATATATATATATATATATATATATATACACAGTATATACAGTAAATATATATATATATATATATATATATATATATATATATATACACAGTATATACACAGTATATACAGTAAATATATATATATATATATATATATATATATATTATATATATATATATATATATATATATATACACACACACACACTCACCAGCCACTTAATTAGGTACACCTGTTCAACTGCTCGGTAATGCAAATATCCAATAATCCAATCACATGGCAGCAACTCAATGCATTTAGGCATGTAGACATGGTCAAGAGGATCTGCTGAAGTTCAAAATGAGCCTTAGAAAGGGGAAGAAAGGTGATTTAAGTGACTTTGAACATGGCATGGTTGTTGGTTCCAGACGGGCTTGTCTGAGTATTTCAGAAACTGCTGATCTACTGGGAGTTTCACACACAACCATCTCTAGGGTTTACAGAGAATGGACCGAAAAAGAAAAAATATCCAGTGAGCATCAGTTCTGGGGCTGAAAATGTCTTGTTGATGCCAGAGGTCAGAAGAGAATAGCCAGGCTAGTTTGAGCTGATAGAAAGGCAACAGTAACTCAAATATCCACTCCTTACAACCAAAGTCTGCAGAAGATCATCTCTGAACGCACAACACACCAAACCTTGAGGCAGATCTGTTACAGCAGCAGAAAACCACACCGGGTGCCACTCCTGTCAGCTAAGAACAGGAAACTGAGGCAACAATTCACACAGGCTCACCAAAATTGGACAATAGAATATTGGAAAAAACATTGTCTGGTCTGATGAGTCTTGATTTCTGATGTGACATTCAGATAGTAGGGTCAGAATTTGGTGTAAACACGCTTTGAATTTGGCACACTTTGGGCCCCTTAGTACCAACTGATCATCGTTTAAGCGCCACAGCCTACTTGAGTATAGTTGCTGACCATGTCCATCCCTTTATGGCCACAGTATACCCATCTTCTGATGGCTACGTCCAGCAGGATAACGCTCAAATCATCTCAAACTGGTTAACTGAACATGACGATGAGTTCACTAAACTCAAATGGCCTCCACAGTCACCAGTGAGCATCTCAATCCAATAGAGCAACTTTGGGATGTGATGAAATGGGAGATTTGCATCATGGATGTGCAGCTGACAAATCAGCAACTGTGTGATGCGGTCATGTCAATATGGACCAAAATCTCTAAGGAATGTTTCCAGCACCTTGTTGAATCTATGCCATGAAGAATTCTGAAGGCAAAAGTGAGTCCAAACCAGTACTAGTCTGAGCCTCAAACGTCACACCCATCCGTTTAGAACACTTCAGGATATTCAAAGTCGTCATCTGGTTGGTTGAATTCTACAGGATGTCCGGGAGACGTGTGTGTCGCGTTCTTTAATGGCCCACCTGGAAACAAATGCTGTGATGCCAAACCCCCTCATGGAAAAAGAATGCCATCGTGTTTACAACTGTGAAAATAAGTGCTTTCCAAGATCAACTGAACGCTGGATTTTTAAAAGTAAGTTAAGTTTGTGACTCCATTGTTGCAGTAAACTTGCACAATGTTCTTGAATTAATAATTTATTAGACGCACGCCGTTGTGTTATTGTAGGGACATCAACTTTACTTTTTCACGCCCCTAAAAATGACGCAAAACAAAACGAACTGTGTTGCATTACATGTCAGTCAAATGTCCTCTCGGGTGGCCCTCGGCCAATGAAAGCTGTGATAGAGTCTAGACCTTCTGCCGTCAGTCTGAAGATCTGGTTATGCAGGACTAACCTGGTACTAGCAAGGGGTACCTTATAAAGTGGCCGCTGTGTCGGTGTGTTTGTTTATATATAATTTTTTATTCTTTTAATATTAGTGTTCTTTAAAATATGTATAACTAGTGATAAACTAGAGCTAATATATTTTTAGATATTTAAATGTTTATATTCTTTTTATATAAAAAAGAAAGAAAAGTTATAGACTTTAAAAAAGTACACAAAATTAGGTCAACCTATGACCCACATGCAATAATGTGCTAAAATAAATCATATTAATTACAATAAACACTGCGAATGTTTTATAAAAGTGCAAATGCTTAACAATACTCGTCAAGGAAGACGGGTCTGACCGTCTTCCATCTCCAACAGCTAATTTTCATTCCCCCTCCATAGGGCATGGACCAGTTCATGAATTACCAAACCAGAGACATGGCCATTTAAAACGTAATCAGGCATTTCCACTACAAAAGAGTCATTGAGCCTTTAATCCAATAATATAAATCGTGCTCTCACATGGACTAAAAGCATAATCATATTAAGCATCTTGTGTGATCAAATGTCAATGTGATGACAATCTTGTTTCTTAAACTGGGAGCTCTGCAAAGCTCAAGTTCCTGTGGTTTAGTCTCCTCTGCCTGCCAGATACTGTGCATAATTACGTTTGCGACGGATCTCACTGTTTTTCAACAAATCCTAGTTATGGGCCTTCCTCTCTTAGCATAAGCCTATTTCCACAAAAATCCAGCAGCTTGAGTTAATGGGTTACACAAAGATTTGTTAATTACCAAGATCAATATCATGCCAAATTGTTCAACAAATGCAACAAAGTGCCACTTGTTTGCAGTGCGCTTCATTGCACACATATCACATTACGGTGAGCACTATTGCAACACAAGCCCAAGGCTGAAACCTGAGGCCTTGACAACAAGTAAAATGACAGTTAAGCCTTTGGGCAGCATACGAATCAAAGGCGTGTATGAGTTATTTTGGACCGTGTGGATTTTGCGAATTGAAAATTGATCAGGTCTACACATTGTTTGCAGCCGCCAGAATGCATAAAAAAAAAAAAAAAAAAGTTGCATTTACAAGACATTCCTGATGTAAGTTGTTTTTATTGGAAAACCGTAGGTCCCACCACCACTCATAAGTCAAAACATTAGTCCAAGTAAAAAGGTAAATACTATAAATCAAGATGTAAGAATGGGATTTGGGGTGAAAGCACAGCATGAGTAAACATGAGAGGAAAAGGTCCTAAAACATCATTAGGACTCAAGCTGAGCTAAAGAAAACTTGAAATATGACATATCACATACAGCTGAATGAGAGTTGAGAGAGATGATTTAGTGGGATATGAACCTTTTAGAGAGAGGTGAACTCCCAACACTATATATTTTAAGATTAATATGATACAACCATGTAAATTTGTCTTTACAGACTATCAAACTGACAATAAAATAAAAAAAGATTCAGATGCACATGTTGCCAAAAGAAAGAGCAAACAGGTGTAGTGATTCAGGTTTCTCGCTCAAGTTTTATGGGTGAGCACATCTCAATTGGCAAAACAGCTGATAATACTGTGAGCTACGTGAGTTCGCTACTTAATCGGATAAAGGCGACAATTATGCTACTTTAAGTGGCTTTATTACTTTAATGCGACACCTCAGAGTTTTCATATATGAGTTAATACCGCTAGTGTTGTAGAATGTATGGAAATGCACTCTCACGGGCTTTAAGGAGATCAGTGAGCTCTCAGGTAGCTTTTTTTCCTGAGTTCTTCAGAAAGGTCAGAGGAGATATTTCAGGGCCTGGCTTCAAAATAAACAGTAAAACGATGACAGGATTCCAGAGAGAGCGCATGGATGTTTCAGCTCCACAGGAAACAATACGCCCAATTCGACTGTGCGCAACATATGTATTTGAAGTTCATCTGCAGGACATTAAAATACTAAACTAACACATCGGCGTATAATCTTAGCTTTAAAAAATGTGATTATTTTCAAAAACAAAAGCTAAAAGAACCCACAAAAATGTATATTACTCGCCATATTAAAGAGATCGTTCACCCAAAAATGACAATTCTGTCATCATTTCTTCACCAAAACCTTAAAAACAAATTCTTCTGTGCAACACAAAAGAAAAATTTTTTAAGAACTGTAGTGTTCGTTCATATCAATGCAATTGTAATGAATGGAGACTAGAGTTTCAAAAAGCAGCATTATAGTTTCATCGTCCATATGACTACATATGTACCATATGTGAAGTCTTTTGAAGACATATGGTAACTTTGTGTGAGGAACAGACCAAAATTTTAGTAATTCATGGAAAATCTTCTCTTCCTGTGAGCTGTTAAAGGGTTAGTTCACCCAAAAGTGAAAATAATGTCATTAATTACTCACCCTCATGTTGTTCCACACCCGTAAGACCTTTGTTCATCTTCGGAAAACAAATTAAGATATTTCTGATGAAATCCGATGGCTTAGTGAGGGCTCTATTGCCAGCAATGTCACTGAACCTCTCAAGATCCAAAAAGCTACTAAAGACATATTTAAAACAGTTCACGTGAGTACAGTGGTTCTACCTTAATATTATACAGCGTTAGAGAATACTTTTTATGCGCCAAAAAAAATAAAATAACGACTTTTCAATATCTAGTGATGGGTGATTTCAAAACACTGCTTCATGAAGCTTTTCGAATCTTTTGTTTCGAATCAGTGGTTCGGAGCGCCAAAGTCACATGATTTCAGTAAACGAGGCTTCGTTTACACGATCCGAACCACTGATTCGAAACAAAAGATTCGTAAAGCTTCGAAGCAGTGTTTTGAAATCGCCCATCACTAGATATTGTTGAAAAGTCATTATTTTGTTTTTTTGGCACACAAAAAGTATTCTCAACGCTATATAATATTAAGGTAGAACCACTGTAGTCACATGAACTGTTTTAAATATGTCTTTAGTAGCTTTCTGGATCAGCGAATCAAACAAATCACTCACAAGAACTGGATTGAATGCTTCATTGAAAAGATCAGATTCAAAATAACGAGTCAATCATTAATGACATCGCTAGTTCTCTCATGAACATGCCTAAGTGAGCTTAAATCGAGATTTTCACTGAATAACGACTTAAATTTGGTTCTGTTAGTCGAACAAAGCTATTGCACAGCTCAGAAGCCATATGACGCATCATTTATAACAGTAGGAGGTGTAAAAAAAATGTCTTATGTTCCACAGAAGAAAGTATGTTGTGCAAGTTTGAAATCACATGAGGTTGTGCAAAGGATGACTGAATTTTGGGTGAATTATTCCTTTAAATGAAGGTTTCAAGTTATTTCTGCTTAATGTTTGATTGTAATGCTACTGTTTGGTCTTTGTGGGGAGAACAAGAAACAGAGCTCAAAGCAGCAGAAAACCTTATAAAAAATAAAAAAAAGTCTAAATAAAAAGCATGACCAATCTGTGAAAACATTAAAGGCCCAAACAATATCCAAGCCATATTGAAAAATCCCAGAAGCTTGTAAAAATAGGGCTGGCGAAGGGAGGTGACCCTAATTCAGAATGAGATTATGTCAGAGGATATAATTAAACTCTGACACCATTTGGTGTTGAGACTAAAACACAACAACAATAATGACACATCAACAAAACAGCAGCAGAGAATTGGAGGAAAGCGGTGATGTCATGCAAAGAAGGGGAGGGGTTTGCTGAGCTAAAACCCAAAAGCTAGGTGACGGACCACTCAGAGGCCCTGCTATAAAATGAGCTGGCTAATATACCAATATTTTATTTGTGATTATGAGTAATACTTGCCAGTGGTAAGATAAATCAACACACAAAAGTGACAAACTAATCCAGTGACTCAGATATAGACAATCATAAATAAACGATATGATAAAATAAGATTTTTTGCAGGGTTTCTTTTAAAAAAAGTACCTAATTTTGTGCTTTTTCAGCGCATGTTGTGAACGCACGCCTGGTTTCCCTTTTCAGCCAAACAGCTTTACATAATTAAAGATGTCGGAAAAGGAGGTATGCCCCACCTTATATAAAAGACACAACAATCAAACTAAAGCGCACGAAACATGCATAAACAAGGGCTCAATTTGGGGAAAAAAAACATAGGAGTCTCGATCTTGCGCTTTAAATAGTTATATATAAAAATAGTGTGGTGGTTGATAAACAAGGTTAATCGCTGCTTAATATGCGTTCAATCTCCTCCAGTCTCTTCAAGGCAGCCGCCCTTTTCTTTTCTATATCTTTAATCTCTTTTGTGGATTTGCTGTTAGTCCTCTTGTCAGGCTGGCCCCCATCCAACTTCTTTGATTGGCCATGGCCCTGGCCGCTGACGCTGTCTGTGGGGGAGGATTTCCTCAAATTCTTCTCTTTCCTGGCCCCCTCCCCTGCTCCTGAAGCAACTCCCTGCCCTTCCTCCTCCTCCTTTTTGCCCTGTTGATGTTGCTCTTGCTTTTTGTCTGCCACACTATCACCCTCTGTCTGCACAATTGGCTGCCCCGCGGCACTCATGGCGGCCATTTTGTTGCGTACAATAGTGAGGTGCCGCCGGATGTACTCCTCATGTGGCGCCATGGCGAGTGTCTCCACTAGACAGCGTTCAGGCACGCTGGAGCTCCCGTTCTTCGAAGTACACCACGCAGAGGTTATGCTTGGCCTGCACGTTGCTGGGGTCCATGTTTAAGATGCGTTCGAAACAGGCCTTGGCACCACGTGTATCCTTGCGGTGGTTCATGAGGATGTCTCCCTTGAGGATCAGGCCTTTGACGTGCTCCGGGTGGTACCGCAGCAGCTCCTCAAGCACCGGGAGAGCATCCAGTTCACGTTGGGACTGAGAGTAGAGCAGAGCCAAGTTAAACAAAGCACTGCGGAAGCCGGGTTGCAGTCGAATGGCCTCCCGCATCCAGTGCTCGGCCTCTTCATTCTCATTAGCATCCATCGCCAACATGCCCAGGTTGAAGTAGCCGTTAGCATCGTCCGGCTCCTCTTTCACATAAGTGAGAAAGCGACGGTTGGCTTCTGGACGAAATTTTGCCTCGCCTAAAAAGAAGAAAATTAAGAGATTAGTCTAAGTAAGCAATAAGGTACTCGAGGCTGTGCTGTATCAGAGTGCTTGCAACCCCTTCAGCCGTGACTAATTCACAATACAGTACTAGCCTCGAGTACCTTATTGCTTTTATAAAACAGTTACCACACAATACAAATATTAAAGCCAAAAATATGTATCAATGCAACTTTCATGAAGTAAACTTTTACTAAAAGCCTTCCTTCCGCCAGAAAAAATAGTCCCTGACCGTGAACAGCAACAGAAGTTACATTATTATGCCATTAGATGGCGGCAAAGACTGTCTTTATGAGTGTGTCAGTCAGTAGCGAAGACTTTTACATTGAAAAGACTGAATTGTTGTGAATATGGAACAAGATGCAACTGACAAATGCTTTGACTAGCGCTGTCAGTCATGGGAAAACCCCTTAACTTTTAAAAGGACAAGATAATACATCGGACATTTAAACAGATATTTTATTATGAACATAGGACTGACCTGAAGGAAAAAATGCTAAATCTGAATGCAGGTAATAAACTCGCTCACTCGATCTCTTTCTCTTCTACATAATACAGTAAACTTCAATTAACAATATCAAGTCCACCAACGTTAATCTACTAAATCCCCTGACTGCTTTGTCAGACAAAATGGCGATTCGGCGTTATGATTGGTTAGATCACCTGTCAATCAAACTCCCGGCGAAGGGTCAATTGAGAACAAACAGTTACGTTGCTAAGAGTGTTTGCTAAGGGTGTTGTGTAGTGATACACAGAACCGTTGGGTGAAGCGGTCATAGCTGTGTTTTATTCATGATAAATTGACCTATTGACCAATCAGAATCAAGGACAGGAACTAACAGTTTTATAATTGCTAATAGCATATTTGGTTTTCCCATGTTATCATAAATGGTATTGAGAATCATGATATTTTACTGGTATTGAGTGAAAAATTTTAAATTAAATAAATTAAAAATAAAAAAATGTGAAGAGAGTAATGTTACCAGATGTCCTTGATGCTGCAAATCTTGTGAGCAACTAAAGTCAATTAATTCAAATATTGCATATCCTAAAGCATAGGTTATATAGACTAAGTTAAACCACATTAAAGGGACAGTTCATCCAAAAATGAAAATTCTGTTATAATTTACTCAGTTACCAAACAGATCTCACCCCCCATTGACTACCATAGTATTTATTTTTCCTACTATGGTAGTAAATGGGGGGCGAGATCTGCTTGGTTACTGACATTCTTCCAAATATCTTCCTTTGTGTTCAGCAGAACAAAGACATTCATACAGGTTTGGAATTATCTGAAGGTGAGTAAATGATGACAGAATTTTCATTTTTGGGTGAACTATCCCTTTAACCATGTTCATGCATTTAAGTCATGGCATGGCCATCATTTTTGTCTTGTTGGAATTAGAAAGTTTTATTTATTTATTGTTAAATAATGTGCCCAAAAGCCTGACAATGCTGTATGTTCTTTGACTTTGTAACAAGATCTACATTGTTCACCATCCTATGTTGCAACAATAAGGTCAGAACGAGGGCAAGGAGCGTCGGTCAGCTTTTTATTACCCCATGTAGACTGTTCAGAATAACTACTGTAGGGCAAAAGTGGGGAAACCATGGAAAGCAGGTTACATTTAAAACAAACCTGCTTTTATTCGAAAACCAATATAGATGGGCACAACTACAAAACCAAATGAAAGAATAACAGTTGTGTCAAGCAGGCCTCTGAATTGATCGCAACATGCATCCTCGGTCACATGATTAAACAGTCTGAACAAGAGGCCTAAAACCTTGTGCAAATAGAGCTGTTGTATTCGTCGTATTTACATTGCGACAGCGTAGGTGTGCTAATCTCAGAAAAATGACAAACTAATGCCTCACTCGAACTACACGAATCCATCAGTCTTTTCTGCTATTCAAAGTTAAGAGTGAAAAAATGGCATAAAACTCAAAGTTAGGGTCAATGAGTCACATTCAATTTAAACTTATAGCTGCTGGATCAAACGCTAATATTCTCAAGCATGGGAACATGACCGAATTAGGTGAGAGGTTGTTGCCTTCCCTTCAGGTGGCACGCAAAGAATCTATAGGTTAAAAAAAATTGGCTTGTCTAACCTCATGTTAATCAAACAGGAACTAGCAAACTGTCGCTTTCACAGAGATTATTGAGCACCTTAATGTTTCTTGTAATGGACCCAATGTTTTTTGAAGCTCAGACCTGAAAAATCAAAAATTAGGGAGTGTATTTTGCAACCTTATTTATTCAGAACCTAGTGAGCTTCCTAAACAGCTGGTACTGTATTTTAAAGGTATCAATGGCACACATCCCGAATCAAACGCTGTTTCACAAGGTGGGTCTTTTAGCCAAAGATGCATAATTTACAGAGAAGGCAAATTAAAGACTTTTAATTTTTAATTAAAGATGACAGATGAAACAAGCAAAATTAAACTTATTATTTTCTGAAAAGTATCTATGAAAAACAGCTCAGCGTAATTAAAAATGTTTTCTTTTGTCCTAATATTTGTGTGTATGCATTTTTATGCTTTTTTGTATATAGCACTGTTAGCTTAGCAACATGCTAACAACAAAGTCCTGACAAGAGTTTTGTTCTGAAAAGTATCAATAAAAAAAAAATTAAATAAAAAAAATTAAATATGTCTTTGGAGCCCCGCACATGACATACAAGTAAATCATGCGCACGTTTAGCTAATTCGTTCCCATGATTTGCTAAATCCTGCACAGGATTTACTATTTCATTCCCTCTATTTGCTAAATTGTGTGCACGATTTACTATTTCGTTCCCTCGATTTGCCAAATCGTGTGCATGATTTACTATTTCGTTCCCTCGATTTGCTAAATCGTGCGCACGATTTACTATTTTGTTCCCTGGATTTGCTAAATCGTGCGCACGATTTACTATTTCATTCCCTCCATTTATAAATCGTGCGTATGATTTAGCAAATCGAGGGAACAAATTAGTAAATCGTGAGCACGATTTTGCCTGCTATTTTTTTTCCTGCATGTCATGTGCAGGGCTCTGTATATATCTATTACTTGACCTAATATGGGTGTGTAATGTATTTTTTATACATATAGGCCCGGTTTCACAGACAGGTCTTAGATTAAGCCAGGATTAGGCCTCAATTAGGGCATTTAAGTAGCTTTTATTAACGTGCCTTAGAAAAACAAATATAAGTGTAGAAAATATTTTAAGATATGTCAGTGCAAGTTGCTTTCAGTCAATACACCTCAATCATGCATTTTAGTCTGGGACTAGGTTTAAGGCTTGTCTGTGAAACCGGGGGTTTGTGTTTGAGTGCCATACAAAATTGCTGCCTTTGTAGAGTGTTGCAAATTGGTTGCTTGTAAGGTTTTATGATGGTTAAGGTGCTAATAAGGCAGCAGCCTATGTAGGCGGCTCACCGGGTGATGGGACAGAGCTAAGTTCATTGCTTGGTTCAAATGGCCGTTGCCTACACACCTGACTCTTGCATGAGAAGTGCCGAGTTGAAGAGTGCCAGTTTGTGCCGTGGATTCAGGTCCAACGCGCGATTAAAGTTTCTCAGAGCCTCTGAGGGGTCCTTCATCTCTATATTGACAATAGCCAGATTGTACCAGAGGTCTGCATTGGTATGGTCCAGCTCCAGCGCTCGTAGGTAGGCGTCCTTCGCCTCGCTGGGCTTGTTCATTTTCAGCAGAAGCTCCCCTCTGAGTTTTGAGAGAAACAAAAAGACATTTTTGGAATACCTCTCACAGGACATCTCGAAAATCTAACACACATGTATAACAAGAAAGATCAGTTTCTTTAAGTGATATTTTCTTAGCAAATAGTTTGAGTAATACAAAGGTTTTGATTTTTTCTTTGGTTTGCTTTGTTCGTTCATGAGAACCAAGGCATTCCAGTAAATCTGCTTATCTGATCAACATTTCATTAACAGGACAAGACATGTAGAGAGAAATCACGAAGTGTGAAGGCTAAGTAAATTTACACTTTATGTAAAATGTAACAAAAACTGCAAAAACCCAATACTCTTTTACTATGGCATGCAATATCAGCTCATATCTATGAGAAATATTGTCTTACGGATAGTCCAGGATGGGTGTGAAATTGTAAGACACCGATGCTTAACATGCTTGAACATCATCCAGTATAAACATGGGCTAACAAAAATAAGCATGACTCTCAAAAACCTCATTAAAGCCAAAATACTGTCTGAACTACAAATCATTCAGTTTCATTTGTCACTGTCAGTAAGTTTACAAACACATTTTTGACCCTTTTTGACTTGCCGACTGATGTAGGCTTGCTTGAAGTCCGGTCTCATGCTGATGGCCTGCCTATAGAGTTGGTCGGCTTCCTCCAGGCGAGAGTCATTCGCCCGAATCAGGTTAGCCAGGTTAATGTAGACGTTCAGATGGTTGGGGGCCACACGGGTTGCATACTTCTTCCCTGGAATGATCTGCCAATGTATTTTGAAAAGATCAGCCAAGGTTGTAAGCATTTACATTTACATACATTTGACTCTAAGTATAACAATAATATATTCAATATGTTCTTTCTACATTCCAACATGAAATATAGATCCATGTGAAGTTAAAGGTCATAAGATTGGTTTCAAGTAAACTGGGCAAGACATATGGAAGGAGCATTTTTAAATAGCCAATATGCTTTAGGTACATCACAGCTATGAACCATAATTTTTTACTTTCTAATGAGCTGCAAATGGCATCTCTTTCCAGAGAGCATCTTATTAGACAAAAATCTTTGCAGTTCAGGATCATCAATATTTTCAGTCCATTTTCTCAGAACAAAAAAAAGTGTACATTTTAAACGCGTACACTGTTCAAAAGTTTGTAGTCAGTAAGTTTTTTTTCCTAGTAAGATTTATAACTTTATTCAGGAATAGAGTGGCCAAAAAAAAAAAAAAAAATAACGACTTTAACAATATCTAGTGATGCTTCGAAGCTTTACGAATCTTTTGTTTTGAATCAGTGGTTCGGAGCGCCAAAGTCACGTGATTTCAGTACACGAGGCTTTGTTTACGAGATCCGAACCACTGATTCGAAACAAAAGATTCGTAAAGCTTCGAAACAGTGTTTTGAAATCAGCCGTTGAAAAGTCATTTTGTTTTTTTGGCGCACAAAAAGTATTCTCGTCGCTTTATAATATTAAGGTTGAACCACTGTACTCACATGAACTGTTTTAAATATGTCTTTAGCACCTTTCTGGATCTTGAGAGAGGAAGTGTCATTGCTGTGAATGCAGGCCTCACTGAGCCATCAGATTTCATCAAAAATATCTTAATTTGTGTTCCGAAGATGAACGAAGGTCTTACGGGTGTGGAACGACATGAGGGTGAGTAATTAATGACAGAATTTTCATTTTTGGGTGAACTAACCCTTTAAGAGGGCTTTTCACACTTGAAATAGTTAACCCTGGGTCATTCTAAACCCTGGGTAAATGGAATCCTGGGTAATCTTGCTTCACGTTTCACACTGCTCCTGATTTACCCAGGGTTAACAATCATTTCTGGGTATTCATAAGCTGACGTTTCACATTGTACATTCCTAAACCCTGGGTCAACGTTATTATTTGCATATTTGTGGTGTCAGTGTCATTGATTGGATAAACGCAGCACACGACCCGTTTACATAAAAGCTCTAGCATTGCGCATCCTCGTATTGCCGACTGTACTATCGAGTTTATACTGAATGGACATTTCGGACTATAAAAGGTAAAAATGAAAGTCTCTTCTTCAATCAAATTGTCACGTTTTCTGTCAGCATTTGACATTTTTCCTCTCAAACGCTGAATTTACAATACGCAGCGTTTCCGTGACTGTCCAAAGCAGGCAAATATGAGTACGCGATTGGTTGTCTGTTGCTAAGCGTCTAGCTGTAACATTCTAACACCGCATCGTTTCACACTGTACAAGTTTGTCACCGCAATGTGGGGTTAACACCGCAGAAGCACCTGCTCCAGAGCAGGGTTTTATAACCCCAGGTAAAAAGCAGTGCTGACCCCACTTTCTAAGAGTACGTTTACACGACAATGATGGTTAAAACTGAGAAGTTTTTCCTTTGAGTTTTCCGCGTACAGATGAGACCATTGTCAAAACTATCCCCATTTATACGAATCCGTGAAAATGACTAAAAACGCTGTTTTCTGCTGGCAGGCCATTAGATGGCGATGAAACACTATAGACTGAACATGTAATGCACATGTGCATGACATCATCGTTTTCACAGATCCGCGTTTTTATTGTTTACACGGAGACCGTTTTCAAAAACTTGCACTTTGAAACCTGTTTTCAAATGTTTGCATTTTCGGGCCACCAAAACACTGTTGTCGTGTAAATGAACGGCCAAAGCGCATAAAAAGTTTTCCGTTTTTAGTTGAAAACTTATTTACAAGTTAAAAGCGGTGCTTAGAACGATGATAACCCAGTAATAAGTAGTGTGGAAGACAATTTTATTTTAGTATAAAATGTGATTTTTACCTACTAGCCCTGTTACTCAGTTCATTACATTTAGTAGACTGAATAGGTCCCATAGATTAAATTACATTGCATCACTCGAACCCGGCCAAATTGACCCTTCGCAAAGACCCGCCCCCTTAGTTACTGTTGCTTTGTCCGACAAGCCATGGCGCTGTCATGCCACACAGAGTGAAAATACATCGCGGAGCAAAGAGGACACTGACAACACGTCGACAGACAAGACAGAGCAGGTTACTTATGATATTAAACAAAGTCCCAGCTTTCAAACTGTAATTTTTTAAGAAATTTGAACAATAAAATCTGTTTTGTGGCTCTTTAATGTGTCGTGACAGATTGCTGTAGCGCCTCAGTTCAAGCGGCTCGTGAACCAATCATCTCTTCCTACTAGTTAATTTATAGCATCAAATAAACATGAATGAACATCAGAAGGAATGTTGTTTCAAACGCGGAAAGACGTCAGTACATACCATTTTTCAAATTCAAGTCCACCGAGGTTAATCTTCTAACTCCTGACTGCTTTGTCGGACAAAATGGCGGATTCGGCGTTATGACTGGTTAGATCGCTTGTCAATCAAACTCCTGGCGAAGGGTCAATTGAGTCATCGTCACAGAGCCGGTCACAATTAACAATTATTATGATCCAATGTGAAAATAAACTTTCCAACTAATGTAAATCAATATTTACATAGTATAATAGTAGTACATTTATCTCTCACACACGTCTCGCATTGTCCTGCAAAATCACATTTAACTGTCCTGCAACAGAGCAATAACTAGGTGGTCACCCTATTCAGAAAGGATACATTAAATTGATCAAAAGTGACAATAAAGACGTTTATAATGTAACAAAAGGTTTACGTTTCAAATAAATGCATTTTTTTTTTTTTACTTTCTATTCAAAGAATCCTGAAAAATGTCATGTTTCCACAAAAATATTTAGCAGCAACTGTTTTCATCATTGATAAATGACGGACTAAAAGCCACAAACTATTAGTTATTCAGTTTAAGTATTTTTTTAGACTTTTATTTGAAGAAAAGAGAGAAAGGTGGAACAAGATCGCAGACCTTTTAACAGTCCCTATGAGCCAATAACTCATAGACCAAAACATCCCCTAAATTTTGATTACCTTCTTTAAAATTACAGATGAGCTTGTTGGGTTTTGTAACATTCAGGCAGTGATAGTTTATCTTGAGATAAATGAAAGATAATACGGCTAAGGGGAATGCAGTAGGTGAGGAAAACAGGAAAGGAGGAAACAGGTTTTCGTGTGATAGACTACAAGTCATTTCTGAACCGAAATGAAAACTACCAATAAACACAGAAGACTGCTTAGAAGATTATTATGGTTGGACGATGCACTTGATAAAGCTAGGTAGTCAACAAAAAACATGGTCAATCAACATCAAGATCTTAAGTTAAAATTTATAGTAAAAGTGTTTTAGCGTTCATGTCAAAGTTTGTTGACAATCTAAATATAACAAAATCTCTCTCTTTTTTCTGTTTTTCATACCTGTGGCATAAGGGATTTTGCAATTAGATATGCCTCCTCTGCCTCTCTGGACCTGTTTAGGTTCTTGTAGGTTCTCCCGACGTTCATGTGGGCCCCAATGTCATCTTAGAAGGGGATGCAATGTTTAGTATGGAGTCATAAATCAAGGAAATAGCACAGACTAAACCTCAAAGACAGAGTACATAGTGGAATGTGAATTCTACAGCTTGAGTGCAACAAATAATAACAGTTACAGGCAGCTGACCAGTTTAATACACATTTGGGACAAGAAATCGGCAGGAAAGACCAGGAAGAGGAAAAGCACCTCCTGTGAAAGCTCTCCCTTTACAACCTTTTATAGCCATGTGGCCCACGTAACCTCGAACAACAGAGAGCTAACCATCAGCGTCAGTAGGTTTCGATGTGCAAAACTGATAATGCTACCAGCATTTTCTGAGAAACTTTTGATCAAACTGAAGCGGTATAGAGTTTTTGTTATGAAAAGCTAACTGATGTGTACAGATAGCCTGCCCAGGATTTCCTCATCCATTAAATGTGCTTACAGAGTTAATCTGGGAAAAACACATCTTGGGTGGTGGATCTCTCAAGTCATGTTAGCTTAATAAACCAACATAACTTAAACAATTAAAGTCAATAGTTTAATGCCTTTGGCAGCCACAGCCATCTTCCTCACAGGTAGCCTGACGATACAGTAGAGCAAATACAAAACCTAAATCCTCATCTTCTCACATCAAATTCTTAAATCCACATATTCTCAAGACACTAAAGTGCGAAAATAGTTTTATACGCCAGTATTTTCATACAGTCCCATGAAATACTACATAAACTACTTCTTGTTAGCTTATACAAAATTTGAAATTGTCCTTACTAACACGCCTCCATACTTATAATAATAAGGCAGAATTTCCCACACCTCCCTAAAACAATATATCCAATGGAGAGTTTTGTTTAAAATAGGCTCCATGTTAACTTCCTCTGCCAATATTTTTAAAAGAACTGATGGAAATATTATGAATGGAAGTCTTTTTAGTATTTTGTGTCTGTGAAAAACAATGTGGTGCAAAATCATTCCCAAAGACAAACTGTCACTTATCATTACCAGTTTTGCCTAAAATGACTCCCTGAAACAACTTCAAGTAAGAATGAAAATATAACTGACCTCATTTACTTTTGTTAAAGGGATAGTTCACCCAAAAATGAAAATTCTTTCATTTACTCACCCTTAAGTTTTTCCAAACCTGTATAAATTTCTTTCTTCTGCTGAAGACAAAAGATATTTTGAAAAATATGGTTAACCAAACAGTTGATGGACCCCTTTGACGTCCATAGTATGGAAAAAAAAAATACTATGGAAGTCAATGGGGCCCATCAACTGTTTGGCTACTGATTTTCTTCAAAATATCTTCTGTTGTGTTCAGCAGAAGAAAGAAGGTTTGGAACAACTTAAAGTTGAGTAAACAATGACAATTTTCATTTTTGGGTGAATTGTCCCTTTAATGGTCTTTAATTAAAGGGTTAGTTCACCCAAAAATGAAAATTCTGTCATTAATTACTCACCCTCATGTTGTTCCACACTCGTAAGACCTTCGTTCATCTTCTAAACACAAATTAAGATTTTTTTCATAAATTCCAATGGCTCGGTGAGGCCTCTATAGTTCCTGTGACTACAGTGGTTCAACCTTAATGTTATGAAGTGACGAGAATACTTTTTGTGCGCCAAAAAACAAAATAACTTTATTCAACATCTAGTGATGGGCGATTTCAAAACACTGCTTCATGAAGCTTCGAAGCTATACAAATATTTTGTTTCGAATCAGTGGTTCAGAGTGCGTATCAAACTGCCAAAGTCACGTGATTTCATTAAACGAGGCTTCGTTACGTCATAAGTGTTTCGAAATTTCAATGGTGTACCACTGGGGGGCGTGACTTTGGCAGTTTGATACACGCTCCGAACCACTGATTCAAAACAAAAGATTCGTAAAGCTTTGAAGCTTCATGAAGCAGTGTTTTGAAATCGCCCATCACTAGATATTGTTGAATGAAGTTATTTTGGCGCACAAAAAGTATTCTCGTCGCTTCATAACAGGTTGAACCACTGGAACTGTTTTAAATATGTCTTTAGTAGCTTTCTGGGCATCTGAAAGTGTTAATTGTCTTGCTAACAATGGAGGCCTCACTGAGCCATCGGATTTCATCAGAAATATCTTAATTTGTGTTCCGAAGAAGGTCTTACGGGTGTGGAACGCCATGAGGGTGAGTAATTACTCACAGAATTTTTTTAATTTTGGGGTGAACTATCCCTTTAAAATGCAACAACTTGCTCTTCCTCTAAAATGACTTACTTTTCTGCTGATGTCATTAAGTCCGTGTGGGCTATTGAATGATAGCCAACAATCAAACGGCTAATTAGGCATTCAGTCTGGCTCTATTATCAGAATGTAATGCCAACTCTGATAAATTCCCAATGGATAAACAGTCTACATTTTTTCTCACTGAATATCCCATTTCATGCATAATTACGAGAGTGAAATGATCACGTTTACTTTAAAGATGCTTATTAGGTAACCTTAAAATGATTACCCGGTTGAATCAATTACCTGGTTGCACTTTTGTGGCCTGAAGGAAGTATCTCAAAGCTCTCTCGTAACTGTTCTGATTCTCCAAAGCATGTCCGACATTGTTCCAGAGTTTGGCATTGTTCCTGTTCACCTGGAGGAAAACAATTTTTAAATGATTTAGGCATACCAGGCTGACATTACTAATCATTTTTCAGACATCATTTCATTGTACTCTTGTTAACGTCTGGACTCGTCCTTTGATATAAGACAGTGAGCTGGATTTATTTAAAGTAAAGATCTCAAAACACAAGCAAATAATATGTATGAGCCTGTGGCCAGATGTGCATCTATAAATGAATAATGTGTCCTTGGACGTGTTCATACTTTCAGTGCAGATGTAAAAAGCGTGTATTCGGACTCCCAGTCCCAGTTTCTGTTGAAAGTCTTCAAGGCGTGTGTTGTTAGAAGAACTCCCATGAGCAACCAAGACATTTTCTTTAGGCCTCTGGATAACATCACAAAAAAGAGAGAATGAGTCTCTGAACAAGTCACTCGAAGAAAATAAAGTATAAGGATTTGATCAGAGGACGTTTACCCTCTTTGGGACAGGAGTTTGAACCCATGGGCCACCAAAACACAAAATCCCATGCTAGGCACATACAGGACCCTTTCGGCAACAACAAAGCCCACAGGGAAAAACAGGTTGGATGCAGGAATGAAAGGAAGGACAATCAGAGACAATGCCTAAAGGAGACAAAAAGACCAGAGAAATAAATAAAATATTTGTATTAAAGGAACAGATCAATGTGTATGCAATTTGCATACACATTTCTTGCTTTCAAAGGAAGTGCATTAATCAGTTAATAAAGAAAGAAGTAGTACTATGTAATTTTTCACACCGAACAAAATACTTTCACAACAGTGAATAAACTATCTAAAAGCACAGCTCATATCTTAGATGCCTTCTGGAGACATTTATCATGGGTTATTTACATAACTTCCTTTCATCTTCAGCAATAACACAGTAAATTACATGGGATGTTTGAGCTCATGACCAGGGGGTCTATCCCAAGGAGAACGCGTTATAGTAAAAGCAGTAATGGGGGGGGGAAAGGAGAAAAATCTGATCTTTTCTTTCTTTTGTGAAGCACAAAAAGAGATTTTGAATAATGTGCCGGCTGCTCTTTGGTCGCCTAGACTGGAGCTTTCAAGCTTCAAAAAGGATGCAAAAGTACCGTGAAAATGACTTGTGTGCTACATTACTATATCACCCAAAAATGAAATTTCTGTCATTAATTACTCACCCTCATGTCGTTCCACACCCGTAAGACCTTCGTTCATCTTCAGAACACAAATTAAGATATTTTTGATGAAATCCGAGAGGTTTTTTTTTTTTTTTTTTTTTTATCTCCCATAGAAAGCAACGAAATTACCACATTCAAGGTCCAGAAAAGTAGTAAAGATATTGTTAAAATAGTCAACGTGACTACAGTGGTTTAACCTTAAAGTTATGAAGTGACGAGAATACTGTGTGCAAAAACAAAAAAATAACGACCAATACAGAGCCGGTGTTAGGACGTAAACACATAAGCTCTGCAATGTGTCTTCAATGTAAACTGCATATGACAGAGTAGAAATTGTTGAATAAAGTTGCTATTTTTGTTTTGTTTTTCCTCACAAAATGTATTATCGTCGCTTCATAACATTAAGGTTAAACCACTGTAGTCACATTGACTATTTTAACGATGTCTTTACTACTTGTCTGGACCTTGAATGTGGTAATTTCGTTGCTTTTTATGGGGGATAAAATTAATGACAGAAATTTCATTTTTGTGCGAACTAACCCTTTAAGTCTTTTGAAGTCATACAATAGCTCTGTGTGAGGAACAAACCAAAATTTGATTCATTGTTCACTGATAATATTTGAATCAGTGAGTTTACCAAAACTTAAACCAGTACTTTATTCAAAATGACTCCTGTTGTGTTCCACAGAAGAAAGTCATGAAAGAAGTCAGGTTTGAAACAACATAAAAGATCATTAACTTGCATTAAGATGTCAAGGTATAAAATACTATTTGGTATACAGATGATGTCTAAAAGTCACACTGACATCTGAAGTTTGTGAATCAAATGTTTCTCAAGACTATCAAGCCTTTAAACACAGTCCATATCCCAATACAGGAAAGTGTTCATTGACCATTCAACAATGAAATGGCCTGTTTTTCACCTCTCTTTGAAATCTAATGAGAGGAAGTATAAACGCCAGTTGGTCCTGCATCCAGTCAGGGATTTGTCTAAGTGGCAACCCTGAGTGGGCACAAAAATGACCCAGTAAACCAAGAAACTCAATAAGCAAAAAAAAAAATCTTAGATTTAAATGTTCTCATTGTTTGGTTCAGACAAGCTTGTGCAGGTCTGAATGCTAATCACTCTGGTTTCATAAAGCTTTGTCTGAAACCAAGACCATGAGTTTGATTAATCTGGAACTAAACCCAATTATACACGAATGACCTGTAGGACAAGTGCAAGAAAACTAGCGAGCTACATAATCACGATGGTCCAATTTCTCTGAATGGTGAAAATGTTCAAACAGATATGATTGATTCAACGCAAATGAGAACATGTAATTGCAGTGCTCCTCAAACATGGTCCTTCTCATCATAATCACAAGCAAACACGCCTGTCTTGCACAATGCATGCCAGGCCGCAAGATGTAAGGTTGGGATTATAGGTTTTATTTACGAAAAGCACCTTGTGACAAGGTGATGGATCAGGATTTTTTGAAACACTGAACCCCTGCAAGGGCACAGCCCTTGGACACCCTGTTTTGAAGAACAAAGTAATTTTGTTTCGTCTAGCTACGACTAATCTCTCCCTTTTTATTAGCAGAAGAGTCACTTTTCAAAGCACGCTCAAATTTATTAGTTTATCATCAAGTAAACCGCAGGATATCATATAGAGAAGTCTTTTTAAAATCGCGCCATCCCAAAAAACAGGGGCATTTATCTCGCATTGTGCGGTCTTGAAAGTCAATCGCAGAAATTGGTTTTGGCAGCAGCTTCAGAGTACGTCAAGAACCAAACCGTCAGGCATTGCTTACGCAGGGGTGGATTTAACAGAGCCGAAAGCAGCAGTACGGGGAACATCATATTTATCCAATTTGCTTGATGCTTCAGAGGCCAAAATCAATCATGATGAAAGAAGTTTCTACACAAACAAGAGCTTTGTCTGTGGTTATCAAGCTGCGGCGCTGGGTGCTGTTTGGTTGCTTTGGAACATGCAACGTAGAAAAAAAAACCTTCACAGTCAAATTAGCCAAACTTTCACAACAAAAGTGTTTCCTGTTTGCTCAGAGTGAGTGTCGAGGGTCTGCGCACAGGGAATCATTAAAATAACTAACCATGGCCAAGTAAAACAGATTCGGACCAATATCCTCATGCAACCTGTTCTCTGTCTCCTAACCACAGCGATCAGAGCAAAATGTTAATGCCCAACCCCCCGTCGTCTTCTTTGCGCATTGTCCGCTAATGATTTGTGGCCCCCCGATCTGGAAGGGTGGCCTCTGCCAACAGAGTGAGGAAGTTCACCAAACTCTGTTGACAGCGCGTGGAGACTCGGATGAAGAATTCTTGCCGCTGTTACACAACAAATGAGTGGAGAGCTGCACACACAAGACGAGGGGATTTCAACTGTGACATTGTGAACTCTTGAGAGCGTGGAATCAGTCAGTGGTTGAACATATGTAGACATTAGAGCTGCAGTGCCAGACTATAAGACGATAACATCTTTTATGGCGGATGGAAAAAACACAGTTCTTTTGGCTGTAAATTGAGAAGAAGAAAATGTTGTGCGAGACTAAACGTTTAAAAACATGAAATACACGTAGTCGCAAAGGTTCAGTGAGGAGGAAATCTGTGTGTTCAGACAGACGACATTAATCATTCACTGTGAGTTGAGACAGTTTCAAGGAGCGGTAAAAAAAGAAGGTCCGGAAGGCACTGCACTGTGGGTGTGAAATAGTGTGAACATTTTATAAGTGCAACTCAATGATTAATACCTTGCCCATAAATGTACCATTATGGGTTGTAATTACCATCTGTTTATAATGAAAGTTATGACGCACATGCATTTCTAGACATTAAGTGTCTTCTTTAACTTAAAACAGCCAATTGCCTTTTTGATTGAGGCATGAGCTACTTTTAGTTTCCACCAGATTGCGTCTCTATAGAGTGATTTGAGCCTCAATAGCAAAAATTATGTTGTCAGATTGTATTACTGATTTGATCTGATTGAAACATAATCCTGACAAACAGGATCCAAAATTAATTCACCCGCCAAGCACCAAATGAGAGAAAAACTGGCTTTGACGAGGATGTAAAATGGAGTAGTGCACCAGTTGGGCAGAAACTTAAAGAACTGCAATATAATACTTTGTTTAAATGGAAAAGAGAACAAGAGCTTATTGATGAAGTGACACAATCGATTCAAATCTAAACAATACATTTGTATTTTAGTTGAAAAAATACCATGAGAAGTTTATCTAGGATGCCTTAAGTTTATTTTCTCCATGTGGTGACGCATACACAGAAAATTCCTCAAATTAACAATGTCTTTTTTGTCAAAAAATAAACGTTCTTTATTGGCATCTATGGTTTCATGAAGAACCTCTAAAATCCATGGAACAATGAAAAATGTTCTTCAGACTAAGAAAAAAAAAAAATGGGGCACCCAAAATGATTCATCTATGGACTCATGGAGGTGTGCTGATTTAGTATATAATGTTGCGAGTGTGCCGTCGGTCAAAAATAAGCAAGGAAAAATGGCTCAATATAAAAAATAATTAGGTTAGGTTTTTTGGGTTAGTTCACTCAAAAATGAAAATTCTCATTAATTACTCACCCTCATGTCGTTCCACACCCTTAAGACCTTCGTTCATCTTCAGAACACAAATTAAGATATTTTTGATAAAATCCGATGGCTCAGTGAGGCCTCCATTGACAGCAAGATAATTAACACTTTCAATGCCCAGAAAGCTACTAAAGACATATTTAAAACAGTTCATGTGACTACAGTTGTCCAACCTTAATGTTATGAAGCGACGAGAATACTTTTAGTGCGCCAAAAAAAAACGATTTTATTCAACAATATCTAGTGATGGGCGATTTCAAAACACTGCTTCATGAAGCTTCACGAATCTTTTGTTTCGAATTAGTGGCTCGGAGCGCGTATCAAACTGCCAAAGTCACGCGCCCCAGTGGTGAACCATTGAAATTTCGAAACACTTATGACGGTAAAGAAGCCTCGTTACGCTCCGAACCACTGATTCCAAACAAAAGATTCGTAAAGCTTCGAAGCTTTATGAAGCAGTGTTTTGAAATCACCCATCACTAGATATTGCTGAATAAAGTCGTTCTTTGTTTTTTTGGCGCACAAAAAGTATTTTCGTCACTTCATAACATTAAGGTAGAACAACTGTAGTCACATGAACTGTTTTAAATATGTCTTTAGTAGCTTTCTGGGCATCTGAAAGTGTTAATTATCTTGCTGGCAATGGAGGCCTCACTGAGCCATCAGATTTTATGAAAAATATCTTAATTTGTGTTCTGAAGATGAATGAAGGTCTTAAGGGTGTGGAACGACATGAGGGTGAGTAATTAATGACAGAATTTTCATTTTTGGGTGAACTAACCCTTTAAGCAACATTTATGGCAGTTAAATTTCCTAATTCACTCGCCATTGGCAAATAAATATTTTGAAATAAAACAATGCAAAATTATCAAATTCTCAATTCTCCTGCCAATGACGAAAACATATTTTTAAACTTATGCAAAATTAAGAAACATTTATGTCCAGTAAATTATGTCAATTCACGGGCACAGCCTAATGTGGCAAAAGTGTGGTTAATCTGACCAGTTTTGGAGATTCACGTGTATAGAAGCTGTTCTGCCAATTGCCAACATGGAAAATAGCTGTGTGTGACGTTGCCAAGATGGCCTTTGAGTGGATTGACTTACATCAAAGGGACTTTAAGGGATACCCAGCGAGTTTCTAATAATTTGTAACCACCATCATCATGTTCTCTGTCATTAGTGTGATGCCATTGAAGCAGATATGTCTCACATCACTAGTTCTTCGATTTTCTTTCACATCATGATCGTCTTAACTTACACGATACTATGAGGAATACTTAATTCAGGATTAGGTTTACTTGGATTCTGGGAAACCAGTTCATGTGCATGGGTCATCCAGTATGGATGAAAACACCCCTAAATTGTTTCTGACAGACTGCAAATAAGGCCAGTATTATTTCAAAATGTTTCTGAATAAACTATTTTTTTTGTGCGTTTATATAGAAACCATAATAAAAACACAAGAATCAGCATCTTCTCATTCAGTTTGTGGTTACAGACATGCATCTTCACTAAACAAAAAGTTCAAAATGACATTTGAAGAACCCATTTAGAACTTTTTGTTCTTTCAGATCACACATAATGCAAATTTCCATAAGCCCCACCCACAAACATACCATCATGACGATCTTGGCAGAACTGTGGCCGTACCAAAGGCTGTGATAAGCCAGGAAGCTCAGCAAGCCATAAAATGCCAACGTGGCAAAGTTGCGAGGGTCCAGCAGGGACTCCACCAAGGGAATAGTGCCCATCGTCCAGTCACAACACAGCTCAGAGGGGTTGAGCAGCAGCCAGGCATTTACTGGCAGGAGGTAGTTAAAGGTCAGCTGCCTGGTTGGGGTGGAGCTGACAGCAGCTGGATTATCAAACCTGATGAAAGATGGGAAAAAATTAATGAGTACTCCTCTCTATTAAGACATACTGCGCTAAGAGACACTATTCATTTTGAAAAGGTTTCATTGATAAGAGAAATACAGATATGAAAAGGCTGGTTTTGTGTTTCACCAAATCAATTAATCAGCTAAAAAATTTTCTATTGGCTTAACTCATTTTCATTTTCATTTTGCTGGAGATTAGTTCAACAACCGTTGTGGCTCAAACTCAGAATAAAAGTTTTTCTTACAAGGCAATACTTATAAGATATTTAACATTTCACAGCATATTTTTTATTTTCCTTTCAGATATCAAGAATGACTGGTGAACTACTCTAATAATTGTTTGTTAAAGTGCAAGTTTAGGTTCTTGTGTTAGTACTGTGCTTGTGAACCAATAACTACTATCATAAATATAATTTCATAGGTCTAAGTTCAATAAAACACAACTGTGCCTCATTGTGTAGATCTGAATGGCTGAAGAGAACTAAACACAACTTGAACTGAAATTCTACACTATTCAGTAGAGCTGCACGATTAATCGTTAAAAGATTGTGAACTAAATTCGGCTATGTCTATGAAACCTTTGACAAGTACAATCACAGCGGAATATTCAAATTTGTGTTTACGCAGTGCAACAGTTTCAGTCTTATTTGAGTCATTATTTCTGTGTTACAATAATTCAAATTACTACAGAAGTACTGAGATATAGTTTATAGTTTGGATATAAACACTGTTGTCTATGGTAGCGATCAAAATAGAGTAAATCTTCGGCACCGATAGCCTAGTGATTAGAACGCCGACCTATGGACCCGATTCCCGTCTCGAGATCCTACCCCAATGCTCCACCCAATGCTCTCCACCCAATGCTTTCCTGTCTGCTCTCTACTGTCCTCTCTGAATAAAGGCACAAAAAGCACATAAATAAAAGAGTAAATCACCTTTTGAAAGTAGTTTGACGCTTCAATTAAAGATTGTATCAATTACATCGTTACACCAGTAGGTGGCGAGTCTGACGACAAGTGCTTCTTAGACAATTGGTGAGCTTGTCTTGAAGTGGCACTGCGCAGAGCGATTGGTGTATGACAAAATACCACACGAGCGATTTGAAAGCATAAGAAGCCGTCTGCTCTCTAATCGCTCTCACGGTACATTGATATCATACACTGATCGGTCTGTGCAATACCGCTTTAAGTCGAACACACCTAGGCTGTGACCAAAAGCTTAAAAATGCTGCCTTTGGAGGATGCATTCCAAGGTACATCCAAATCCAATGTTGGGTTCACTTCCTGTCTCCTGAGAAACCTTCATCTGATCAATATTTGAAGGCAACATAGACATATCCTTGGCTGCCTTTGATATCCTACAATTCTGTGCTTTCCACTTTGTGACAGTTGAGCTAAAAAATAAAGATGGCATCTGAAAGTTGCGGTTGGTGGTCAGTTTGTTTGTAAAGGTATGTTTTTGACAAACGTTTTACACTTCTGATGTAATTTCTAGCGAGAATTACCATTTTAGTAATTAAATATTTGCTTCGTTATCACCAAAGCTCGCTCTATTTTGCTGTAGATCATTAAACCATTACGCTGCCTCAGAAGTCAGTCCAACATCAGGTTCTTGAGGTACCTTTGTGCGCAAATACTGCCTACAAAGTCACTGCCTGATAAGTTTTTGGACGCAGCCATAATGTATTTATCATTGAATCATTTATTCAAGAGATTCATTAATGAAACAAGGGAAGTATTTATGAATGAGTCATTGAATCATTCATTCAAACCGATTTTAAAAATTTATTCAAATTATTATTATTATTATTTTAAATAGACTGCAGCAAATAACATTTTGTAAGAAACCTCTAGTAAATTACATGTTATTTTTAGTTGTCTATTCAAAATCATGGGAGAATCGTGATATCTATTTAAAAAAAAAAAAAAAAAAAAATTGATTCTCAGTTTATCCAGAATTATGTAGCTCTTCTATTCAGTATTGAACTGAAAATGCTTTTTAAATTCCAGTCCAATTCCTGAATTTGTATGAGTAGGGATGGGCATTTTTGGCAATTTTTCATTTCGATCATCGATAGGTTTCAAAAACAGTTAATCGAGTATTCGGGGGGCGGGGCGTGCGCGGGGCATTGCCGTCATGGAGATAATGAAAATATCTGAAGACTGTTAGGAAAATGAATGTTAAAAATAAAAATATGACATTAAAACCTGTCTGTGAAAACGTGATTAGAGCAGTGTTTGATTGTGACGCAGCAATGTTTTTAATAAGGAAGCATCTAAAAGGAACAGCCGCCTGAGGTGAGTGACGCCAATAAACTGAAGCCCGTTCTATGACACATCCTACGATATTAATCAGATAAAGTAGATACATAATATAGAAGTAACATTACAACTTGTATCGGCACAAAAGGATGCAAATGCCAGTGAACTTTAAGTTACACGCTATAGCGCAAGAGAGAGCGAGAGAGAGAGAGAGAGTGCGCGCGCTTTCACGACAGCGCGCTGAATAACGGGTAAACGGGTAAAAAAAATGGGTAAATGTTGATATTCCGACCCAATGCATCCTATATTAGATTAATCAGATGTAGCTATTACAACTTTCATCTGCAAAAGGTTTGCGAATGCAAACGTGAGCTTGACCGAAAGTGTAACTCCGATTGTGCTTTAAAAAGTGTCACTAATATTTCAGCAATATTTTGGATTCAATTTGCACTTTCTGATCAACCAAAATGTTATTTTACAGTATGAAAATCACTGATGATTATTGCTAAATTAATTATGAATAGAATTGAAAGGATATTTTCAGCACAAGATAAAAGCTTGGCGCTGCACAGCTTGCACTGAACTGTATTTTCATCTATCTTGTCAAAGTGAAACTAGACATCACTACGTGATTCGAGGCCATTCTCTCACTTCTCACGTCTTTTGACGCATGCTGTGGAAAGCTAAACAATCAGAGCTCAGGGCGCCGCCCAAAGTGCTACTATAACCAATCAGGAGAAAAAAGAAAAAATACATTTCGATCATCGTTTACATGATCGATCGTCGCTGTCACGGTCGAGTACTCAAGTACTCGGTCGCTGTTGCACATCCCTAGTATTGAGGTTGCAAACAGGAATTCAAATGTAAGAATTTGAATTTTTTTTTTTTTTTTTTTTTTTTAAAGTCTTGAAAATAGAAATTGCAATTCAGTAAAATTCACATCATTCCAAATTAAATTCAGCCATTTAAGCAGTGACCTAGGGACTTTGGGGTGGTACTCGGTGTGTTTCGACCACAGGAACCAGGGTCTAAATTAAGTTCCAGGTAAACATTTCCCCCTCAGAAATTCCCTGCTCGCGAGGTAGTATTTTTTCAAAGTTTCGTAACTTTCGGGGGTGGGACTTGGGCGCTGAACATGCTGATTGGTTGACTCCACACAGCATTTTATTTCAACAACCATTTTTAAAAGTCTGTTGCGGTGCATGCAGTAAGAGTTGTTTGCTATTTGAATCAACAACGGAGTTTTAAAAAATACGACCAATGGAACGATGACAAGGTTCAGGCTTTAGTAAGCTTATATGCAGGGGGCGAAATCCAGCGGGAACTGGAAAATCTCGGCCAATCCTACATCACTGGACTCATTATGGTACTTTAGACTGCGATGGAAACGCAGACAGCAACAGGTCTGGGGGAAAAGTTCCTGGAACAAATTGTTATGGGTAACTCCAGTGGAAAAGCGGTTTTACACACTATTCAAAGAATTCTATTAAAAAAAGTACACACAAAATTCAAGTTCACACTTGTTCACACTGCAACGCTACGACATATTTCATATCAGAATATCAGTGTTCAGATCATAATACTGCAAGATATTTCCAAGCAAGTAAAAACAAAAAAATTTTTTTTATTCTTTAGGGCATTAATTTAGAGCATTTTTTTGTTTGTTGTTAAATTCATCCCATGACCTTTATTCTGCAATGCATCTTGTTCCGTGTGCATGTAAAACCACAGAGAGATTTAAAAGGGTCCAAGCCACACTGAAAAACAGCCAGACAGAATGATAGGCATCAGGCAGCTAAAAAAAAGTCACCAAAACAACGATGCTGCCAAGTTGGCAACACTGATCTGTGGCAACAGGCCATTAACTCTGATTGAAGACTCACAAAACGGATTAAAATAAGTGTTGGTGCTCTCTGAATCACAAGCATTCAAAGATGGTGGCCTTTACCGCATTAAACAGCAACACTCTCTGTCTCGTTAATAATGATTATGAACAGCCATTAACAGGAAATTAAAGCATCTTGATTTAATTAAAAACATTCATTTGGCAGCGCGTTTAACATAAATATCAGCACACATGCTCCCTGGGATTTAAACCCATAACCTTGCTATTGATAGTGTCATGCGCTACCATACAAGCATTAATAAAACACTTAAAAAAAAAAATAAGAAGAGCAGACCACTGACATGGGCTTTCAGTCTTCACTAACAAACACTTGCTACATTTATGTTCCTCCTTTCAAGCTCGAAACTAATATTTTCCAAAGGCAAAATATTTCCGCTGTTTGAAATGGACACAAACCTAAGTTTATCACTTGGCTTTCACAGAGGGGTGTGTTTTGGGAGAGAGGTTTGAAGGGTGGGAGAGCCAACTGCAAGTATTAAAAACCCAATAAAAGCCTTTGCACAACCCTGTCATAAATCCAATCTCTTGGAAGAAGAATGTTTTTGTTTTGGCTGGGGCATTCCAACATTATCACAACATTCCCAAATACAACACAGGGACAAAATATACTTAGAAAGTATGTTAATCCAGTGTATTATGTCTCTAGAGAGCCGTGCGATAACACTAATTCAGACAGTCGGAGACAGTCGGTGGATTATGTCCTGGGATTAGCGATTGCTTCCGTGACAAATCCAAAAGGATTTTTCCCTCAGATCCAAATCAACTTCCATGGGGATGATGATCAGAGGACAGGAGTGTGTCTAGGCATTTTAGATGGAGCTCTTGGATGCTTCTTTTGTTTAAGAGGGGGCGGAGTTGATCACTATCTGAGGACTCCTATAGGGCGGTTACAGATCAGCTGATATATAGATCATCAAGTTCAGTCCGAGAGTCAGAGCCAGGCTGTTGATGTTTATAAAAGCACCATGATGTTCCGCATATTTTCAAAAGCTTATCGTATACTATGATACTATGTTTGCATTCATCTGTCACATCGTTCCCTTGCTATCTGATGCTATTTTGGCTTGGGGAAAGAATCCATAACCATTTCCTTTTCAAAACCAAATGTTCAGTAATAAATCTTTATGAAGGCAATAAGCCACTCGGGATGTTGCATTACTCCGTGCTTGATGTGACAAGTTTCCAGTTACAAGCCATTTGTCCACGCTGAACACAAAACTGCTACGTAACGTAGGGCTGCATGATTAACTGCACTGATAAAAAATGGAATCATGATAAGGCTAATTAAATTGCAGCCAAAGGCTAAATTAAATAAACAGATGCGCTGCATGTTTATTATTATTATAATTATTTAACACAGCAAACCTGGATTTTTTAAAATCACATTTTAAATCACAATCGCAATTTTTAATAAAAAAAAAAAAAAAAACAGAATCATGTTTTTTCTTCAAATCGCACAGCCCTAGTATGTCGTGACTCGTGACACAATCACAGCCAATTAGGTATCAGAATGTGCAGTAACAGGTATGCACACTACTGTTCAAAAGATTAGGATCAGTAAGATTTTTTTTTAGCAAAGATGTAAGTAAATTGATCACAAGTGACAGAAAAGACATTCACAATGTTTAAAAGATTTCTATTTCAAATAAATGCTGTTCTTTTGAGATTTCTATTCATCAAAGAATCCTGAAAATAAATATCACGGTTTCCACAAAAATATTAAAGGGTTAGTTCACCCAAAAATGAAAATTCTGTCATTAATTACTCACCCTCATGTCGTTCCACACCTGTAAGACCTTTGTTCATCTTCAAACACAAATTAAGATATTTTTGATAAAAATCCGATGGCTCAGTGAGGCCTCTATTGCCAGCAAGACAATTAACACTTTCAAATGTACAGAAAGCTACTAAAGATGTATTTAAAACAGTTCATGTGGCTACAGTGGTTCAACCTCAATGTTATGAAGTGACGAGAATACTTTTTGCGCGCCAAAAAACAAAATAACGACTTTATTCAACAATATCTAGTGATGGTCGATTTCAAAACACTGCTTCATGAAGCTTCACAAATCTTTTGTTTTGAATCAGTGGTTCGGAGCATGTATCAAACTGCCAAAGTCACGTGATTTCAGTAAACGAGGCTTCGTTACGTCATAAGTGTTTCGAAACGTTGCGAAATTTCAATGGTTCATGGGACTTTGGCAGTTTGATACATGATCCGAACCACTGATTTGAAACAAAAGATTCATAAAGCTTCGAAGCTTCATGAAGCAGTGTTTTGAAATCGCCCATCACTTAATATTGTTGAATAAAGTCGTTATTTTGTGTTTGATTTTGAATCTTTTGTGTCGAATCAGCGGTTCGGAACGCCAAAGTCACGTGATTTCAGCAGTTTGACACGCGATCCGAATCATGATTCGACACAAAAGATTCATAACGCTCCGAAGCTTAATGAAGCAGTGTTTTGAAATCGGCCAAGTCGTTATTTTGTTTTTTTTGGCGCACCAAAAATATTCTTGTCGCTTTATAATATTAATATTGAACCACTGTACTCACATGAACTGATTTAAATATGTTTTTAGTACATTAATGGATCTTGAGAGAGGAAATGTCATTGCTGGCTATGCAGCCATCGGATTTCAACAAAAATGTCTTAATTTGTGTTCCGAAGATGAACGAAGGTCTTACGGGTGTGGAACGGCATGAGGGTGAGTAATAAATGACATTATTTTCATTTCTGGGTGAACTAACCCTTTAAGCAGCTCAACTATTTTCAACATTAATAATAATAAGAAATGTTTCTTGAGCAGCAAATCAGCATATTAGAAGGATCATTTGACACTGAAGACTGGAGTAATGGCTGCTGAAAATTCAGTTTCACTTTCAATATAAAGTGATTGTACATAACAGAGGTTTCACTGTGGTCTCACCTGGTAAACACTGGCAACTGGGACTGAATGACCTGCACCCTGACGATGACCAGCAAAAGCGTGCTGATGATCAGGACAATGAGCTTCAGAAGGGTCTGGAGAACAGCGTAAGGAAAAACATCTTTTCCTCTCAACACCTGTAGTAGGGTGTCAATCAGCATGGGCAGAGTGAACTGTATAAAAAAATAAAATAAAATAAAAAATACATTTTAAACAAATTATATTAAAATAAATATTCAATTAATACGTGCAATTCATTTTTTATAACTATTAAATACATTTTTAATTTTTAAATTTTAATTTATATGTATATATACACACTACCTTTCAAAAGTTTGGAGGTCTCACTCAACAAGTAACTCAAACGGTAATATCGTAAAATATTATTGCAACTTAAAATAACTGTTTTCTTGGTCAACATGAAACATTTCTTATTATGAAACTGTTTTGCTGCTTAATATTTCTATGGATATACTTTTTTTTCAGGATTCTTTGATGAATAGAAAGGTCAAAAGAACAGCATTTATTCGAAATAGAAATGTTATAAATTAGGGGTGTAACAATATAGCATGTCACAATATATCGCAATACAAAAAAATGCAACAATGTTGTATCGTGGATAGTGACAATATGTATTGTGTATAGTTCACCCAAAACGAAAATTACTGTGTGAGAAAAAATTCAAGTTTAGTGTCAGTACTACATTAAACTACTATACATAATGTTGAATATAATGTATAATAATGCAATAGGGGAATATTCGTGGGTCCTGATAATGCCAAATGTCTTGTGTTACCAGTAAAAAGTGGCCTACATTATTTTAAATATATCTAGTCAGTGACAGAGTGCAAACATATTTGTCTAAAATAAATCTGTTTCAGCGTTAGAATCATGAATATTTTTATTCTGCTGTCACCCTTGTCCTGTGCATTGGGTTACCAGCACCAAGTCCAAGTCTATTCATTTCCATCCCCCAATGTAATACCAAATTTAGAATTTTAATTAACAGTCAATTTTTTTGTTATCTATTTTGTTACCATATGTCTTGGAATAACGCAATAATATCATATCGTGAGTACAGCAAGATAATTAACACTTTCAAATGCCCAGAAAGCTACTAAAGACATTTAAAATACAGTTCATGTGACTACAGTGGTTTAACCTTAAAGGATTAGTTTCCTTTGAAACGAAAATTAGCCCAACCTTTACTCACCCTCAAGCCATCCTAGGTGTATATGACTTTCTTGTTTCTGACGAAGACAGTCGGAGAAATATTAATAAATATCCTGACGTATCCAAGCTTTATAAAGGCAGTAAGTATGAGCTGAAGAAAGTGCTTCCATCCACATCCATCCATCATAAATATGTGCTCCACACGGCTCCGGAGTGTTAATAAAAGCCTTCTGAAGCAAAGCAATGCGTTTGTGTAAAAAAATAATCCATATTTAAACAAGTTATGAAGTCGAATATCGAGCTTCCACCAGACCGCCTTCCGTATACAAGTTACGAAGAAAGCTATGAAGCAAAGAGAATACTTTTTTGTGCACCAAAAAAACAAAATAGTGACTTTATTCAACAATATCTAGTGATGGGCGATTTCAAAACACTGCTTCATGAAGCTTCGAAGCTTTACGAATCTTTTGTTTCGAATCAGTGGTTCGGAGCATGTATCAAACTGACAAAGTCACGTGATTTAAGTAAATGAGGCTTTGTTACGTCATAAGTGTTTCAAAACGTTGTGAAATTTCAATGGTTCACGTGACTTTGGCAGTCTGATAGATGATCCGAACCACTGATTCGAAACAAAAGATTCGTAAAAGCTCCGAAGCTTCATGAAGCAGTGTTTTGAAATCACCTATCACTAGATATTGTTGAATAAAGTCGTTATTTTGTTTTTTTGGCGCACAAAAAGTATTCTCGTCGCTTCATAACATTAAGGTTGAACCACTATAGTCACATGAACTAGGGGTATCGCATTCAGTATTGTGATATGTATTGAATCGTGTTACACCCCTATCATAAATGTTTACTGTCGCTTTTGATCATTTTAAAAAAAAAAATTATTAATTTCTATTTTAAAAAAAATCTTACTGACCCCAACCTTTTGAATGGTATTTAGTATTTAGTTATAATTAAATAAGAATAAATACCTAAAATATAGTTTGTAATAAATAAAAATTTAAATAATTGACATATATTAAGTATTTAATTACAGAATTTTATACTTATTATTTTCAATGATTTAACTAGTAACAATTATAGAACTTTCTTGTATAATTCTCAGGGTTTTTCCATTTTTGTTGACGAAAAGTGGAGAGAAGATAGGAAACGATGACAGGAAGAGACAATACATGTTGTATTCAAACCCACAACAGCTTAATGTGTCTGCCAGCAGGTTAACCACTAGGCCACACGCCACAGTCCCGCTATATCACAGCGATAAATGCTATGTAACTTTCACATGCCACATTGGCTCTGCTCCGGATACATTAGCTCAACGTTACATTTAATACATTATCGTTTAAACGCTGCACTTCTAACGACTTAGGCCGATTAGAGTAATTACTTAAGCTACATGTATTTCAGTGAAACATCAAAGTCCAAGGGCTACTCGTGCATATGGGTTGAATTAGAGGCATAGTTGAGGGCTGTGAATGGGGTGAACGGAGCAAAGATCCGTCCAAGGCAAAGAGCCACAGACCTCGAGTTCCTGTCAGAAACAACAGCTGCTTACATTCATTCAGTTGCTAGCTCACATAAGAGGATTATGCCACAGTCCATTATGTAAAAATTTAATTGCATAATGCAAAGTGAATGGAAGGCTGTGAAAAGAGCAAAGATCCCGGCGAACATCCAATCGCTAATGGACAGAATGAAAGCAACGTCGCTGAGTGGCTTTCACTTGATATTCAAACACAGATGCTAATCGGCTGCTAGCTGGGAACAATAGATTATACAATTAAAATAGACATTTGAAAAGACTCTTTGAAGGGACACTGTATCCTTAATGAAAGTGACATGCGATGTGTACAACATCTAACTCATGTCAGTACGTCAAATATTTAGATTTTTGAAATCCTGCAGCTTGTTTTAAACTGAATAGGCAACAGGGTGTTTTCACATCTGGTAAGACTTGTGGTTAACAAAACTATGAGACTTTGCTGTTTTGCTTTACTGCTATTAGAAATGAGATGTTGCCCTGAAGTTATTTACTCAACTGTCACTAACAAAATAGTTATGTCTTGCGTCGCTTTTTTTCCAAGTAGAAGGTAATGAATGCCGTATCAGATAAGAAACCTGTATAAGCTGTTGGTTATCACTCGACTGATGCCTCAGTGTTGATTTTCACACTCTTCTTCGAAAAACTCAATGCAGACATGTCCTCTGGGGTTTTAAACGTATTTTATATTCACACCAAATGAACTAGTGACAGTTAAAACACCAAAGGAGTATATAGGGCAAGATGTTGAGCGATTTTCACTGTGAGATGGATTTAGAGCCTTATACCCAATATGTTTTACACTATTACAACACGCCACAGTAAATTGCTCTGATTGATACCGCAAACCATGTTATCTGCTTTGTTTAATTTTTGAATTTCTTCCACCGCAACAATATGCATTTAGCAGGTCAATGGATTTCCTTCAAGAGGTTTTTTTTTGTATTAAACTGTCAAGATAGTGACACCAACAAACAAAAGTGTACAAATTAGTGTTGTCAAAATTTGACGATACCAGCATTTCCCCCTAGCATTTTAAGCGGATTCTTAAACACCTCTGATTGGCCATTTTGTTCACGTGCTCAACAGATAGGTTTGTGATTGGCTACAATGATCAACGCTTCAAAAACATGTTGTAAATAGACATCTGTGACGCTCTTCACCTAGCGCTTACACGGATACACACAGAAGAATATCTGTTGAGCACGTGAACACAATGGCCAATCAGAGGTGTTTAAGAACCCACTCAACAGCGCTGTTAAGTCTTTCCATCAAACTGTGTTATTTGCTTTATATTTAATTTTCGGATTTCTTCCACCACAACGATATGCATTTAGCAGGTCAATGGATTTGCTTCAAGGGTTTTTTTAGTATTAAACTGTCAAGATAATGACACCAACAGACAAAAGTGAACAAATTAGTGTTGTCAAAAGTACTGACTTCGGTACTGAAATTTTAAAAATGTGACGATACCAGCATTTCCCCCTTGCATTTTGAGCGCTGTTGAGCGGATTCTTAAACACCTCTGATTGGCCATTGTGTTCACGTGCTCAACAGATAGGTTTGTGATTGGCTATGATGATCAACGCTTCAAAAACATGTTGTAAATAGTCATCAATGACGCTCTTCACCAAACGTTTACACAGATACACACAGGAGACATATCTGTTGAGCGCGTGAACACAATGGCCAATCAGAGATGTTTAAGAATCCACTCAACACTGCTCAAAATGCTAGGGGGAAATGCTGGTATCATCACATTTTTTAAATTTCAGTACAGACTTGGTACCGAAATCAGTACTTTTAACAACACTAGTACAAATATGTCTGTAGCCATCATGCGAGGCTGCGCCCCATGAGGATGCATTAAGTCTTTCCATCTGGGTCGCGGTTTCATTCTCCCTCTGTCTTTCTGCCAACAAAATAGGGCTTTTAATATCAAAAAGAAAAGGATGTTTTATGACTTCCCTTAAAAGCAATGTAGTCGCCTTTTTTTTTTTTTAAACTTTCTAACAAATAAGCTTTTGATCCCAAGACCCCATAGCAGATCCTATTGGCTTTGACCATGCACGTCAACACATCCTTTATTTAAGAGGCAATAAATAAATGTCATTCTTACCCCTTGGGCAACAAAGACCTCGTAAATACAGCATATCCCGATGACAGTAATTCCCTGTTCCTTGCATAGCGTGGCAACAGCAACAAGGAACACGGTTGAAATGATGGGAGACCACACTGAAAGACAAAGTTTAAGGCACAGAGATGATCCAGGAATGTGATATGATATAGTCTTCATCTCATGTGCACGTACTTCATTTTTAACATGTTGGACGTGCTTTTGAGTAACTTTATGCATTGTTCAAATGAAAGAAAGTGGAAGAAGGATCAGCAAAGAAAAGCAGCCTGGTGTTGTTCTTCACGGGGAAATTGGGGAATCTCGTCCCACAACTCTTTTCAAGAGAATCGGAGAAAAACACTTAACATAAACAAAGCTGTCAATTTAACGTGTTAATTTAACATGATTAATTATCACAATGTGACCTGCCAAACCACACTTCTAAAGCAGGCAGCACAAGAAGCCATTCACACGGCTGCATTTTTGAGTACGAAAACAGAACAGAAAGGAATGGAACGGGCTATGAGGATCTCAAGACTGTTTTTAAATTGATATGGTGGCTTAAAAATGTGGCACTTGTGCTGTAAGATGTGATGCAACAGCCAAAAGCATGTGAACGAAAATATGATTTAAAGTGAACATTATATTTAATTCTAAATTACTTTTATCTATCTATTTAATGTTTTTGTCTGTAACATTAGTGTAGCTTAACTCAATAATTATTGATATATATGCATTCAATTTAATGATTGGCATATCATATGATTAATTTGATTATTATTATTGATTAACATCCATAAATATATATTTAAAACCCAACACAAATACAATCTAAAAATGTTAATATAAATATATAGTCCAGAAGCAGCGACAGTGGTGGCCTGGAACCGTGCCAACTGAGACATCAATGATGCGTATTATTATAACACATAAAGAACACTGGCTTAGCATACAATACAACACTTGCATGCACTATTCAATCATGCCGTTTCTTTTACACCTTAAAATAAAGGTGACGGCTTATTAAAGATGAACAAAAGAAATGAAAATGAAATAAAATAAGAAAATAATCTCTTGTCATCACACCGTGGACAAGGTAAAAACAAAAATATTGTGACCAGATTAACATTCTGTGAAAAAAATATCAAGAATCACAGTGGGAGGTTGACAGTATAATATAATAATTGTTGTGGAGTGCATCAAGTCAGAAACAACATGCCAATTTGATCGATCTGTGAAACTGGAGCTGTGTACTCAAGACTTCTGGGTGGGGAGCTTGTGAGCTTTTGAATGGGAGGCGAGTCACAGCTTGCGCGTCATGTACTAGGAATGAACTTGTTGCAGCGTGAATGTGTGCATGGATTATGAGGTTATACGAAGGCAACGCTTACCAATGGAGTGATCGGCTCCTTTTGATTTGGTGTACGCCAGGAAAGCCGCCAGCAGGAAAATGGAGGACAGCAACTCAGCCCTGCCAACAACACCTGTTACCTGCACACACCGAATAAACGTGATTAAACATTTCAACAACTCGATGTGTAAATCTCTCAACACTCGTAATAAGAAATTTCATTCAATCAAAATGTGCCAAACACTTTGTACAGTAAAATGTCTTGTGACTTATTAAGCATGCTTTTACAGTAATGCTTCTTATTATGAGATTGGATGGGGACGTTTATGCCATGAAGAGTCATGTGACAGGTGCAAGAGGAACCAGTTTTCAGCAATCAATCATAACTTTAAAGCAGTAATAATTTTTTCCCTTTTATTCATCCTGTGAGAACCTTTGAAAATAATGCAAGCGGTTATATAAGATAATCATGTTATAATTAATTGTTATATAATTTAATATACCATCAGTGGGGTTTAAAAGACTGAGACCAACAGTGCAAAAGCTCCTAACTTTAATTTTAATGGCTTTTTTATTAAAAAATAATAGCGTACGCATAACAATTTGAGTGAAAAGTTGAAGTGAAAAATTAACCTGAATTTCAGATTGTCTCAGTATTCAGGTTGTCCCCTTTTGCTTTAATGACAGCAGTATGTGAACTCCACGACCTCCACAAGTTTATGTAAAACCTGATGTCCATGACTTAAGAACAACAGCATCTGGGGCCTCATGTATAAAACTTTCCATAGATTTCATTCTAAAAGTGTGCATACGCACAAAAGCTAGATTCATAAAACCATGCGTACGCCAGAACCTGTGCAAAATTCCCTTTTTAAAACCCAGTCAGTGGAAGATTGTGTGTACATGCCCATCTCCTCCCTGAACCATATATGTAGCTTACAACATTATTTTTATTATGCATAACGTCATCTGCATATCATTTCAATATGCACATTCCCATCCACATGATACCACTTTTAACAGTACAAGACATTAGGAAAATATGAGATATGGACTATAAATGCCTCCTCGCTGTCATTAAAACATAGCATGCCACAGGAAAAGTATTCAAAAGCAGCACATCCACTACAAATATTTTATTTTTAAATTCATATAATTTTTGTTTAACTTCTGGATAATGATTAGGTCATTTGAGTGCGAACAGAGTGGAATATTTAATCTAAATGTGTATATCAAAATGAAAACAGAGTTTAAAATCATTACTTCCCTCACTCCAGTAACACACGGTCTGTACGGTGCGCACATATTCGGGTCACTGACGAATAAGGTTTTTAAAAGTGTAAAAAAAGATAATGGAGACATAATAAATTTTGAAGTTTTATTAAGTGTTAACAATGAGATTATGTGGTTTTTATAATCAATTATCACTGCTTTTGTCATTTTTTACAAGATGGACAAAATTTGTCACCAAAAAAGTCATTCGGTTTAACCAAAATTTTGGTTTTACAGAATGACACTTATGGTTATACCGAATGACGAATATTATTTTCAAACAATGCTAACAGGCTGATATCTAGCTAGCTGGCAAAAGGACAATTAAACATTTTATATTTAGCACAAGTTTTTAAAATATTACAACATTTTCCATGTTTTATAGCGGTTGTACCGAATGACCTGATGTTTCGGGACATGCGTATGAGCAAGTGAAAACATGAATTTTTTCAAATAGTTAAAAGAGTGTTAGTTAATTTGCTTCATGACCATGTGGTCCTGTGCAGGTGTCTGAATGATGTCACATCCTGTCACATGATATTGACCGCATGACTTGATCCAAAATGGTCCCTTTATATTGGTTACTCCGAATGACATCAATGAAATTCATTTTTCCGGACATTCTTTTTCATAACAAAGCAACGACTTCTACACATAATTTTAATACCAATTTTAATACCATGTTGATATGTAAAATCGTGACAGAATAAAAAATATATACATTTATTACATTTTACGATATTTTAATCACAAATGAAATGGCTGTATTGGCCTTTAGACGGTTAAACCGAATGACCTTTTGACACTTCAAAATCTTTAAAATATCTTTATATGTAGCAAAATATAATTAAAACCTTTTGGATTCAATAAAAGAGATCTAATTGCACTACCTTACATACTTTGGATGTCATATCTTTGTTTTTTATTATCATTAAAGCAGAAAAATGACCCGTCACATCATTGACCCATTCACAGCTAGTTTATTTTTTATAAATCCAAGTATGTAGGTGGAAAATTGCGTACGCACATTTCAATGCAACGTTTATACATGAGGCCCCTGGTGCTTCAATGAAACCAAAATCTGACCTTTTGAGGAGTTCGAATGCTCAATGCCACGAATCTGCTTATTTAATTAGTGACCTTGAAATATTTCTCATTCACTGAACGTCATAGCGTTATCAAATTTTCCTCCTAAACTTTATTTCCAGATTTAAATTAGATTATGATAAGCCGTTTTATAGCGTGCCTGATTAATACCTCAGTAGCAAAAATGGCATTGGAGTTTGTGCATTTCTGTGAATCATTACTCAAAATAAATCGACCTATATCTTTGAAACAAAAGATTTGTTTGCTCAGACCATCACTCGGAAATGTTCATGAAAGAACTCTTTATACAAAGCAATGTACTATACATCAATCTTATAGACAGTCTGAAGATATCGTAGATGGTACAACAGTTTTAGAGAAAGACTAAGATCAGATTAACACTCCAGCTCTTATGTCACCCGCACAGGGACTGATCCCCCAACCATTTCACTAGCAGGCCAGATCTTTAACTGATAAACAACCACCAGTCCTATATAATGCACTCTAATCAAATAATGTACCACTGCACTGAACTACACAGTTAATCAAAGCCTCTGTTTATTCACTCTCTCCAAGAATTTTGACCCTTTTGAACTTCAAACAAGTGATATCTGGCTTAACAAGAAAGGACAGCATACGAAATAGGAAACAAATATTGACTGAAATGAAAAAAAACACAGTTTCCATGGTAATGTACAACTGTTTACATGCAATGCACACTGGGACATGAAGCTCTATCTATTACTGCCACCATGAGGCGGCATATGCAAAGTCACTTCATTCATGTTGAAGTGTTTTCTTTCTCAACTTTGTGCCAAAAGTCATTTCCTCAAGCAACAAATGCGAAATTACCAAGGAAACTTCAACCCTATAACAAAGTCAACCAGCAGCATGAGGATCAATAAAGTGACTTTACATTAGTAGCAAAAACTAATTCAACAAATGGAGTTCATTCACATATCAGATACATAAAACATGTTGCTATTTTAATGGTTGCTAATTTTATTTTGGAGGTCCTCCTCCTACAATAGATTTACATGTATCCAAGGTCAAAAAACATTCATTTTCTCATAATATACATTGCAGCATCACCTCTTTTCTCCCAGGCCCTGTTTACACCTGGTATTAAGATGCATTTCGGTCGATCGGATCCCAAGTATACGACGCTAAATACAGGTGTAAATGGGGTGTAAAATGTTTTGAGCTTGTCCACTTTCGACCACTTCCAGAGGTAGTTGAAGACACATTGCTTTCGTAGTGTAAACGCTCATGTGGACGAATGCGTTCGAACAGCCACAAAAGACCCCCTACTGACCTAATGCATAAACATTATGGGAAATGCGCTAGCTAGACAGGATTTAAACTTAGTCGGCTGAGGACCAAAGTTTGGTTTGAAGACGAAAAACATACCAAGCACAATGTTCTCTCACCATTCCTGATTTCTAACACGGCCTCACCGCGTTCACCGTGGTCTTGCGGCTTTCAGAGCAGAAAGGAAAGCTGCTGCTCTCCGTATGTTTTGTTGTCATCTCTGGGCATGTTCATATGTAAATTGCGTGAGCTTATTTTGTCCATTAGTTCGAAAGATCTGGAAAAAACCCATACATTTTAGACCTTCCCCTCGAAGAAAGCAGGACAGAAGTGGTTGAAAGTGGACAAAAGAAACGGATTAAAACACCAGGTGTAGACGGGAATACGTCCACTTGTGATCCAGTTGACCAAAACGCATCTTAACGCTTCTACTCTGCTCTGATTGGTCAGATGGATTAGTCTGTTGAGATTGGTCTACTCTGCTCTGATTGGTCAAATGGCCCAGTCTGTTGTGATTGGTCGACTTTGCTTTGATTGGTCAAATGGCCCAGTCTGTTGTGATTGGTCTGAATTTCAGCTCTGGGCTTCCTCAGCACTTGATACACAGTGATACAAACAGTAATGATGGCGTCGGTTTCAGACTGTCTATAGAGTCCTCATCCTTCGGAAGTCCATGCAATGTGGATTTGCTTGTGGATGTCTTCTCGACATGTCAACAACACAAACTCTTCCAGGCCTCAGCAACGAGAACAGTGTTTGAGGGTGGGTCAAAGTAGACATTGTTTGCGGGCAGCCAATGAAGACCATAGACTGGCATTTGCAAATTTGTTACAAACCTACATAGGTTCAAGCATCTTTTGGGAGACAATAACACCATTTATCATGCACTTCGATCTTTAAAACTTTGCAGACCTTTCACATTCACAAACTACTATATTACACACTACATGAAAGGTAATATCTGAAACAGCACTTTAAAATGACATAATAGCAGTTACTTACAGCTTCTGTGTGAATGGGATGGACTGCAAACAGCAGGGCCGCTATGAGGCTGGTGCTTCGGTCCAGGAGCAGACGGCAGAAGTGGAGAAAGAGGACACACACCACGGCATGAAGAACCACATTGAAGAGGTGGTACGACGAGGAGCTCAACTCGCTGAACAGATAATTGAGGCGGAAGGTGAGAACAGTAAGCGGCCGATAGGATTTATGGCTCCTCTCCTGGAGAAAAAGACAAGGTTGGATAAGACAAGCCTCAAAAAACAAAAACATATATTCTTCAAGCTGAAGTTATTCACTATGCAAAATAAAGATGTACTACCTCAGACATAGGTGTGCCCCAGAAGTCATTGAGGAAGAGGTTCTTCAGCGGTGTGGTGGGACGAAGGTCTTTGTTATCCAAGATGGCAGAGACATCATCGAACACAAAACCACAGAACAGGCTGTTCCAGTAGCAGCCCACCACCAGTCCAGTCAGAAGACAGATCTCCTTCCACGACACTACAGCCATCGCTGACGTGAGACCTCATTGAGCACTGCAAAGGCAGATGAGTAACAACTGGGACTCCTGACATGATTACAAAATCATTTGAATTTAGGCAGCGTTGCTAATTAATCGTTCAGGCCATTGTGTGAACTTGTTTGATTCATTGCAAAGAACTGACTGATTGTTTCCAGGCATTTTTTAAAAATGGCCTCATATATTCATGTACGAACTTGGTGAAAAACATGGTATACAAAATGTCAAGTCAAACACACATAGGATCTCATAATAAGAGCTATTTTTAATGTTCATGATTTTTATAGCACCACCAACAGGCTAAGATGAGTCAGATTTATGTAGCCTCCCTAGAGTAATGTACTACATACATTTACCAAATTTCATTACAATTACTTATTTGATATAGAAATTATTACCTTTTTAGTCAACTAGGCCTCACCCTACATCAGGGGTGCTCAAGGTGTTTCTGGATATCTACCTACCTGCAAAGTTTAGCTCCAACCCTGATAAAAGACACCTGAATCAGCCAATTAAGATCTTCAGGAGCACTTGATAATTATAGACTGGTGTGTTAGATCTCCAGGAACAGGGTTGGGCACCCCTACCCTACATTCTTCATTCCCCTCAGGTGGCCATGTTGAAGTTAAAAATATTTTTGATGACTGTTTACAATGGCCTTCCAGACAAGCATGCCAAATTTGCTACAGACTAGAAGAAAAAAAAAAAAGTTAGCAAAAATCCAAAAAATTGTGGAAAGGTTTCTATGGAGCCCCGCACATGACATGCAAGAAAAAAAAAAGAAATTGTGCGCGCGATTTACTAAGTTGTTCCCTCGATTTACTAAATCGTGCGCACGTTTGAGTAAATGCGCATGATTTATAAATCGAGGGAACGAAATAGTAAATCGTGCACGTGTTTCAGTAAATCGAGGGAACAAATTATTAAATCGAGGGAACTAATTAGTAAATCGTGCGCACGATTTAGCCTGCAATTTTTTTCCTGCATGTCATGTCCAGGGCTCCGTAGGTTTCCATGGTTCGTAAACAGTCAACATTTCTATTTCTATGCTAGCGCCATCTACGATGTGATTTATTTTTAATTTTAGAGAAAGTGTCAATGTTTCGACCACTTTTAGCTACTACCATTTACAGTTTGGTCGATATCTTATGTTGTAAGGCAGAGGAAGTATGTTACTATTATTTATTAGTTTATTTGATAATAATTATTAATAATAATAATAATAATAATAATACTGACAGAAAGTGTTCACAAGCTCTACAAAACAGTGTTGTTATTGTTAACTAATCTATTAAAATTGTTTTCGTTTATTAAAATAAAGCTGAAATAAAATATTGGATCAAACTTAATTTGAACAAACTCGATAACTGAATTAAATAAGTTTAAGAAGTATTACAATTAGTTTTGCAAAATTCTGGGAATTTTCAAAGCTGGAAACTTTCCATGGGAATTAATGGGAATATATGGGAATTAACGGGAATAAACAGAGAATTTGCAAAATTGCAGGTTAGCCTATAACAGGGTACTTAAATATAGTTGAAAAAAACATCTTGCAGCATAATTTTGGTTAAAACAACCAGATTTAATGCAATTTTAGTTGATTTTTTTTACCCTGCAAATTCCTCAATCCCATTCACACAGCACACGACTTACTGCAGGGATATTAAGGCCACACCCACTGCTTGTACTGTGCATTCCCCCAGTCCATAACATGCACATTTGATCAAAAATACAGAAAAAACAGTAATACTGTGAAATATAACTACAATTTAAAATAATGGTTTTTCAGCATCATTACTCCAGTCTTCAGTGTCACATGATCCTTCAGAAATCATTCTAATATGATGATTTGATACTCAGTTATCAATGTTGGAAACAGTTGTGTTGCTTAATATTTTTTATAACCTGTGATACTTTTTTTCAGGATTTTGGATGAATAAAAATTTAAAGAACAGCATTTATTTAAAATAGAACTCTTTTGTTACAATATACACTGCCGTTCAAAATTTTGGGGTCAGTAATTTTTTTCTTTCTTTTTTTGAAAGCAATTAATTAAAAGTATTAATACTTTTATTCAGCAAGGATGTATGAAACTGATAAAAAGTGATATTAAAGTGATATCGTTAGAAAATATTTCTATTTTGAATAAATGCTGTTCTTTTCAACTTTTTATTCATCAATGAATCCTCAAAAAGTATTACAGATTCCAAAAAAATATTCAGAAGCACAACTGTTTCCAACATTGATAATAACTGAGTATCAAATCCGCATTTTAGAATGATTTCTGAAGGATCATGTGACACTGAAATAAGTAACACATAACAATTGCTGCAATAAAAATATATTTATTTGACATATTTACTAAATTAGAATTAATTGAATGCAAAAAATAAATTATTACATCATGTTATGACCAAACAAAATGTTTATATTTGTTTTTATATGATATATTTTATATAAATATTATACATTTATATAAATTTCCTAAAATTTCCAATTAATTCCCATAAATTCCTGTTAAGTTTCCAAATTGGAATATTTCCAAAATACCCCAGGTTAAGTTCCTGTGGAAAATTTCCAGAAAGTTTCTGGAAATTTACCGAAAACTTTCCGCCCCTTTGCAACACTAATTACAATTACTACAAATGAAATAAAAAAAGCTAAATGGAAACATTTGTAAAAAAAAAACAAAAACAAAACAAAAGCTAAAAAAAAATAAAATAGAAAAAATCACAAAACAAATTACTAAAACTTAAACTAAAATATATATATTAGAACATTTATTTTACTAATATTTAAGAGCAGAGATAGACAAATATTAATCACTATAATAAATTCCAAAACTTTCAAATATTACATTTATTTTGATGACCTTTCCATGCCTGGAAAACATTTAAAATCCCCTTAAATGTCCCATGACCTTTATATCCCTGTTTAAATCAGACTGCAGCAATGCGACCTTTTTGCAACTATGTTGCAAACCTAAACACACTAATAAATCAGTAGAATAATCGTAATAATAGAATAATTCGTGTGGATTGAACGAAGCAGAGAAGGCGCAGCCCCATAAATCATGACCAGCCCATCTAGCTATCAGTTAGCGTTTGTTTTTCATTGAGATGAATCGAATAATGCAGACATTACATTATGAAAACATCAATGCAACATCCATCCCTAATAAATAAGCTTAATGTACTTTTGAGTAAAAGAAACTGGTTTAAATTAACAAGACATTGGTCAGATTAAAGATCAAGTCTAACTTAAGCTGTCTCATTAGCATTCACTGACTTCAATCATTTAAACAATCAGTCTCAATATGTCATCAGTGATCGTCAGGATTTAAATAGACTGACAACTTACCTTGTCATGTCTGGTAAAAAACTAAATAAAAAGAGAATGTGTGTGTTTATTTTGGCTGAAGCAGCAAGTTCGATCTAAACCATTGAATTAACAGGGACCAAAACTGCTTCCGGGTCAGAATGCTTGGCAGAATAAAAGTAACGAATTACAAAGTACTTTATGTTTCGGCAATGTCAGCTCAATGAAAAGGTATCTATTTTTATATATATATATATATATTAAGTTTTTATATTATATCCTTAGTAATGAATGTGCCGCAGAATAGGAATATTTTACAAGCGTCACAAATCGTATGGCGTAAAATCAAGAACGAAAAGAGACGAATTTACGACGTTCCGCTTTATGACTGTTTTCCTGGTTGCCTAGCAGCAGAGCAAGGGGAACACAAGATGGCTAGGCTGTTTTATCAATAAGGTCTGAATGCGTTGTTTTCAGTGTCTTTTTTGTGAATATATACAAAAGATGCATATGTGACATTAAGAAACGCATTTAAAACCAATATTAAATTTTATCGTATAGCTAACAAACAATACAAAATGTGATCAATTGTGTACAGTGCTAATCTTGGATTTTTGTGTTTTCTGAGATTTGTATTTCTTGCTAATATTTAGCTTGTCTTTTGACCCTTTATTTAGTATTATATTATTACTCTGCGTCGTTATATGAGGGTGGGTTCATTGTGTCCTGTGAGAAGCCTTTGTGGAAGGATAAGAATATTGTACATTACTTAGCAATACATTTCTCTGTCTGTAGAAAATCTGACTTCACACTGACTGACATCTACCAGGTTAAACTGTTCAGTTCAGCACTGTAGGACATCTGCACAGGAGCTGAAAGATGCCTGCAGCCGCAGACTGGAAGCTGCTCATGGGAGTAGACCCAGAGGATCTGGGAGATGATGATGAGAAAATCTGTGATTTGATTTTGATGGTATGTGTATCATTTTAAGGTATTTTTAGTGGCAAATTGTTGGAAATTATGGCAAAACTGAGTTTGCAAAATAAAGATAGAAATGAATTTATTTTCATATTATTTAGGTTTATGTTACAAACTTTGAATGTTGGGTATTGTTTGTATCTGAGGTTGCATGTTCAAAAAAATCTAACTTTCCAGCTAAACTGATGGAAAAAAAATGTTGAACATCTCTATCCTGAGCTTTGCTTCCAGACTAACATCTGCTTGTTGGAATGTGGGACAAAAACATTCTTCCTGTTAATTCATCTGACAATCATGCTTTTCCTTCTCATGTAGGTCAAACCACGGGACATGAAAGCAGATGATTCAGAGAAAATGATTCAGCTCTTCAGAATCTCACAAACACTCCTAAGGGTAAGACCGATCCACTATCGCCACACATCTGCCTCGTTTGGAAATGTTTGAAATTCTTTCAATTAAATTGTCTGGTCATTGAAGTCTTGCATTTGCTGTCATTCATTTTGATGTTGTATTTGATGTCTTTCTGACCCTCAGATGAAACTGGATGAAATTAAATGTGCCTATGAGGTTGTAGACAGTGCAGGTGTAGACCAAGCAAGAATTGGTATGTACAGTCATTATCAGATTTGCATTTCCTACAGAAAATAAAAGGGCTTGCGAGAAACAAAAGAATAGTGTTCAACTTTAAAGCTGCAGTCCGTAACTTTTTTTTTTTTTTTGGTTAAAAATAATCCAAAATCAATTTTTGAGCAAGTACATAACCAGCAAGTGTTCAAAACTATCTCCTTACCTTAGCCCGATTCACAACGGTAAGCTTGTAATAATGTTTTATAATTCGGGTGGTACTGGTAGGTTTCTGCGGGAAATTCGAGCATGCCGCTGTTCGTCTTTGCGTCATTACGTCACGTCTGTTTACATAAAGAAGGAGTCCCAGCTAGTAGGCTATATCATGTGAGGATGCTGCAGGTGACGGATCATTTATAGCCTTTTCTCACAGCAGCTGGAACAATTAAACTTAAATTTTGATGGTGGATTGTATGGTATGACAGATTAGACTGTACAGAAATTGAAATCTACAGCTAACGCTAATACGCATTAAATGCACATAGTCACGCAATGCTTATGTTGTTAACATTAACAATTTGAGAACAAAGCATAACAATAATAATAATTTGCACGGTTTGACGTGATCCGAGCTAAGCAATCATTAGATTTAATCACCATTGGTAGCGCAATTTATTGTAATGCTTTTTTTTTCTCAGTTGGTCAGAACAAAAGTGGCTACGGAGCCCCACATATGACATGCAAGAAAAAATAGTAAATCGTGCGCACGTTTTAGTAAATCGAGGGAACGAATTAGTAAATTGTGCGCACGATTTAGCCTACTATTTTTTTTCCTGCATGTCATGTCCGGGGCTCCGTACGTGGCAGATTTTCAGGTGAAAATTCTTATTTTAGTCATACTTCCAAGACTACAATCTGTGATTCCGAAGTACCTGTACAGTATCCACAGGTGCAGTGACTGACAGCCACACATTCTCCTCAAAACATTAGATTCATCAATGCTGAGGAACCATGCCGATGCACAACCCACATAAAGATGATAATTTTGCAAATAACTGCAATTGCAGGTTTCAAACAGAGATGGCGACAAAGAGGCAAAACTTATGGACTGCAGCTTTAATTAAAAAAATAAAAAAATTGATTAAATTAATGCTTTTTTTTTGACTCAAGGTCACTTTACAAGGATAACAATAACATTTTTATTTATAAACCATTTGATAGACCATATATTTATGCTTGCCTATTGAATGATTGCAGAAAATGAGCTGAAAGCTAAAGTCCTGAAGCTGGAAGGTGAGCTGGAGGTAAGGAGGGAATTTCACTAATAATTGCATACAAGTGTGCTTATTATATGCTGTTTGTGAGCAGTCTGTGTACAAGTTCTTAAGAGGATTACTGGCTTAATTCCCTGTATGTTGCTTTCTGTTATAATTATAATTGTTCCACACATCACATTTCCTTTGATAATGTTTATTGTTGTGAAAAGAAGTGAGATGTCATTGAGCCGCATAGCTCACCAGTGATATATACAGATGGAGAGCTTTGGGTCTTGAGCTTTATTCAGATCCGTCTCACTTCCTGTCCAGATGGCCCAGCGCGTGGTGGGAGGGGGGGACACACGTTTCCTCCGGGATGAGATTCACCAACTGGAGAGTCACCTGGAGCGCAAGGAGAAAGAGGTGACCCAGCTGGAGAAAGAAATGGGCAAGGAAAGGAAAGCCAATGAGGAGGTAGGCAGCACTTTTCATGAATAGGGTACTAAATAGTACCGGAAACCCTAAAGTTATTTTCGGTAACACTTTATTTTACAGTGTCCCTGCTATACATCACATGTATTTACTATAGTAATGACAGTAAATTATGCATAATTGCAGGCAACTTAACCCTAAATATATAGTAAGAATATGTTGTTAATTAATATTACTCAGTACTTATTGTATAATTAAACTGTAGCCTACAGGATGTCAATCATTAGCTATTAAATTTCCTATCAATTAAAGAAAAATCCATTTTTTACAATAACTTTGGTAACAAGGTTGAATGCTTGAGCTGATGAACGCTAAAATTAGTGTAAAAATTTAGAAAATGGAATGAGAAATTATCTTCTATGCTGTAGAAAGGGTCCAAGTGATGATTTTAAGGGAACATACTTTTTTCATAATAAAGAAGAAAATTATGTGTGCATTCAAAATGTGGGACACTGCTAATTATTGTTTTGGGTATTAAAATCTTAAATTATTAATTGAATTAATTGGTTATTAATTCAACCGAGGGTGTCAAAATTATATATTTTAACTTTTGAGTAAATGTCCTGTTTATTTAAAGTGAAACACCATAAAAAGTATAAATGGAAAAAATTGAATAATAATGGGAGCAATACTGTAGCTGCAGGTGTAGGATTGATAACAGACGAATGCATGTTTTCCCACAGCTGGCTCTCCGTGCTGAAGAGGCAGAGGAGAAGAACAGAAAACTAAAAAGAGAGGTACGTCCAATCCTTTTCTGGGCCTGCATGATGTTTTTTTTTTATAGACATCTTAAATTTTCCTCTTTCTGTTACTTCCAATTATCCATTCCATCTCTCTTATATCACCTTCTCTTCTCAGCTTTATTCCCTGACTGGCTATTTCATTTCTTTTATGCATGCCTGTTATTGTTTTCTTCTTTATCCTTTTCTTTCGTCTCTTGTCACTACCCCTCAAGATAAAGCAGCTTACAAAGAAGGTAAGACCCCAGATTAGGCAGATTTAGAGTAGCTAGTCTATTTATCAGAAACATGTTTATGTCAACTGGAACTGCATCACTAGTCTGATCTAGTCTGGTAACCAAAAGGTGGCTTTGAAGAAATTCAAATCACAAACGGGTTTGGAATATGATAGTTCCATTAATTTAAAACTTAATTTTGTAACATTTTGCCCAAGGAGTAATTTCACTTGCCCTACCTAAAAATTAGATTTTTGTGATGTACCTGTATATGAATTCTGGAAATGTTGGGACGTTTTTTAAATTTGAATGAAATGAAAACTAAAAGACTTTCAAATCACATGAGCCAATATTTTATTCACAATAGAACATAGATAACATAACAAATGTCTTAGAGAGGCAAAGTCTCTCAGAAGTAAAGGTGGGCAGAGCTGTGAAAGAGTGTGTAAAAAGATTGTGGAATACTTTAAAAACAATGTTCCTCAACGTCAAATTGCAAAGGCTCATCATCTACAGTGCATAACATCATCAAAGCATTCAGAGAAACTGGAGAAATCTCTGTGCATAAGGGACAAGGCCGAAGACCTTTATTGGATGCCCGTGGTCTTCGGGCCCTCAGACGACACTGCATCACTCATCAGCATGATTGTGTCAATGACATTAATAAATGGGCCCAGGAATACTTCCAGAAACCACTGTCGGTAAACACAATCCGCCGTGCCATCTGCAGATGCCAACTAAAGCTCTATCAGGCAAAAAGGAAGCCATATGTGAACATGGTCCAGAAGCACCGTCGTGTCCTGTGGGTCAAGGCTCAAATTTGACATTCTTGTTGGAAATCACGGACACCATGTCCTCCAGGCTTAAGAGGAGGGAGACCTTCCAGCGTGTTATCAGCGTTCAGTTCAAAAGCCAGCATCTCTGATGGTATGGGGGTGCATAAGTGCATACGGTATGGGCAGCTTGCATGTTTTGGAAGGCACTATGAATGCTGAAAGGTATATAAAGGTTTTACAGCAACATTAAATAAAAAATACATCAAAGATGACTAAGAACTCTTCAGCAGCTGGAAACCTCTATCAGGCAAGAATGGGACCAAATTCCAACACCATAATTCCAGAAACTCAAAACCTCAATGCCCAGACGTCTTCAAACTGTTTTGAAAAGAAGAGGAGATGCTACACCATGGTAAACATGCCCCCATCCCAACTATTTTGAGACCTGTAGCAGGCATCAAATTTGAAATGAGCTCATTTTGTGCATACAATTTCTCCGTTTAAACATTTGTTATGTTATCTATGTTCTATTGTGAATAAAATATTGGCTCATGTGATTTGAAAGTCTTTTAGTTTTCATTTTATTCAAATTTAAAAAACGTCCCAACTTTTCCAGAATTCGGGTTGTACAATTTACAACACAAAACAATATGTTTATTTTGTTTTTTTTTGTTTTTTATTTATTTATTTTTTTATAAATATAGATAAAACAGTTATAACAATTAATTGTTATTTGGAATAATATTTTGAAATTATATAGCTATAACTTCATAAACATGCTTTTGCTGGAAAACAGTATATGGTATATGATGCAGCTGATTTGTTGATCACTTTCAACCTATTTTGCTAATACTCTCAAGACTTTAATTCTTGCGATTTCAAAACCTCATCTACATTAACCGTTTCACCACTGGCAGTTAAAGAAAATGAATCCATGTGAGTCAAACGATTGGAATGAGTAATTCAGAAGTGCTGTGCAATAACATGACACCTTGTATTGATTTACAGTATTTAATAGTGAATCATGTTTGACCGCAGGATGAGTAGGGATTTGTTTGTTAACTGCAGAATGAACAGCTGCAACAGGATGTTGAATTCTACAGAAAGGAAGTAGAGCAGAGAGAGCCTCTTCAGACCAAAGAGGAGAGCAATGAGATTCAGAGGAGACTTACCAAAGCCAACCAACAGCTCTACCAGTGCATGGAGGACCTGCAGGTAATTCCCAAATGACCTTCAGACTGCCATATAATGCCATAATAACATGGCAGGATCACTGCCTAGCGTAATACACCTCTAATGCTTCAGTACTCCTTTAAACAGGGCATATTTTACACCTATTTTACACATATCTTAGACATAAACTGCAAGGTGAATATAAAGTGAAAATATTTTTATATTTAATATAAATTATATATGTTATATATTTAATTTATATATACATTTTTTTCCCTTTACATTTTAAAAAAAATAAATGTATACACAATCACTTTAGTAGCATTTTTTAAGTACAATTTTATCAGTATTTTATTTTGTAATTCTTTTAAAATCTTTTTCTTTTTAATAAAAAAGAAAACTTATAAGTATAAGTTGACTATATAAGCTATATACTATATATGAGCAATATCACGCGAGTAGCCGTGTGATATGGCTGTATATCAGCACGGCTGTGATTCGGCCATAGGCATGATCGCCGCAGGCTACTCGTGTGATATTGCGTTTATACAACAGTTCGACAGCACAAGTGTGTAAATAAATAAGAAATAACAATGGAGTGTCTTTAAAACCTTTATTTGTGCAAAACTACTTCCTTCCTCCACGGATTCAAATCTCAAATTGAAAGTTTGACCAAGGCTCCGTTACTAATTCTAAAACGTCACTTTAGAACTAGTAACGAAGGAATGTTGAGTCACTCCATTGAAACTCATTGTATTTTGTACAGTATTATTGAGAGAGAGAGAGAGAGAGAGAGAGAGAGAGAGAATCGCCTGAGCGACCATTACCTGTGTCTGATATAACATTCATTCGATGTCCATAATATATTATGTCCATAATATATTATATCCATTATTAAAAACCTTTGAATGTCTGCTAAAGAAAGCGATCTTTTTTATTTGTCCTTTTTACAGTTAAGCGGATTTTCCATAACAGCGCTAAAATGTCCTTTGTTTACAAAAGTCCCTTTCAATTTAAAAGTCTCTTGCGACTGCCTCATTCACTCGTAAAGTTTGCCACCATCTAATGGCGTATTAATGTAACTTTCACTCAATCCATGTTACGCACTAATGGACCCTTTCTCAATACCAAATACAAAATATTATTTATATAAAATAATATTTATTGAACAACAATATTTAAATTGACAATAATAGCCATTATAAATGACAACAGGAAATAAACACAATTGTACAATTCAGTCAAATGTACAAAAGCAGTGCTCTACAGGATGTAAGTTAAATATAGCCTTAATATTAAATTATTAAATTTAACATAGCCCAATTCTATTTGCTTGGAAACAAGTAATAGATTAATAAGAATGAATGAATTATATAACTCATGTTTAACCACTATAAGAGCCAGCGGCAAATCCCCGAAGCACTGGCTGAGATTAAGCTGTTCTCGGCGGGTACACGAGCACTGAACGGCCGCTGACGGCCTGGAGCTCTCATCTCCGAAAACATCTAAACAAATGGTAAAACAGGCACTATGATCAAATATGAGTCACATATTTCAGGTCTAAACAACTACATTCTTGCCTAAAAAACTCTTAAAACTACACTTCGTGGTACAACAAGTGTAATATTTGTAAAAAAAAAAAACGGTGGATTTGCTCGGCCGCTATGACAGTCGCTTCAAACGGAGTGATACAAAAGTTTTTTTTTTAAATTCTTTTTATTTTTAATTAAAAAAAAGAAACCCTCACTGCCAATAAGTCGACTTATAAAAAATTATACTATAGTGCTATCAAACGATTAATTGCATCCAAAATAAAAGTTTGTGTTTACATATATGTGTGTACTGTGTATATTTATTATGTATATATAAATACACACACATGCGTGTATATATATATACACACATGTATACATGTAAATGTTTCTTAAATATATACATGCATGTGTGTGTATTTATATATACATAATAAATATGTGACATCGGTAACAAAATGTTTGCAGGTTATTTTTCATCAAGTGGTGGGTTTTCAATCTTGTTGGACTGGTGAGGAACCACTGCCTTGTGGACCTTAACATTGCTAACATTGTACATCAAACTCAAAAGTAGCCAAGAGAAGCCTGTATGTGTAACCTTTTGAAGTATATTTCAAATGCAGTCTCCTGTTATGTGATATCTTTATGATCGCCATATTCCCCTTATTCCCAGCATGCCGAAGACATGGCTGCCAACCTGAAGAGCGAGAATGAGCACCTGCAGAAGAATCTGGAGGAGTCTGTGAAGGAGATGGAGAAGATGACGGATGAGTACAACAAGATGAAGATCGCGGTCCAGCAGACGGATAGCATCGTGGATCAGCTGAGAAAAGATAGAGATCATGCCAAGCTTCAGGTGCTTTAATCACATTTATTAAATGAATAATGCCAGGCCTAGAAGAGATTGGTCGATAAAGTGTTCCAGTCACATGAAATACAGGTTCTCCTAGCAAATTTTGGCAGAAATAAATAGCTGCAGAGTAGTTTATGAGTGTGCGTAAATGGGTTTCCCTCTTTTATGATTGAAAAAACAAATGATGGCTATTGTTAATGGACCTCATTGTCTTTTTAAAGGTCAGAGAGCTAAGTGAACAGATCCAGGCCCGAGCTGAAGAGGACGACCCAGTTATGGCTGCTGTTAATGCCAAAGTGGATGAGTGGAAGGTGAGCCATGATCCCCCCCCTTCAGTTGTCAGTTTTGCCAAATAAAAACAGCTTGTATGCAAATGAGGTCAAGTTTCATGGACTTTACACATTTCTCAGTAGTACATTGTTATTGTTTTCTTTTGATTTCTTTTGTTCGTGTCTGGTTTTACCTGTCTGAAATTGCAGACATCTTTGAGGAGTCATTTTCTGATGTTCTAAAGAAAAGGTCAAATACTTGCCTTTGTGCCAGACTCTGAGTAAATGATCCAAGAAAAAATTTTTTCTTTTTATTTTTTTAACATTGTGCTGGCACACATCTACCATGAAATTCAGCTAATATGTGTTCTAAGAAATATATATTTAAAAAAATGATCATTTTTGTGGCAGACGAGAAAATCAAAAAGTGCCTTTAGAAGTCAATATAAGAAGTCAAATGTAACATAATATTCTCAAAATAGAAGGATGATACACATGATAAAACTAAATTAAGATGTTCGGGTGACAATCCTGGAAAATACATGAGAATATTTTTACAGGGTATCCGCGGGGCATTAAAAAGCATTAAAAGCCATTAAATGGATTTTGCGAAAATTAAGGCCTTAAATGGCATTAAAAAGCATTAAATTTTATTCCTACAGGCATTAAATTTTTTAGATAGTTTTGGAGAAAAATAGTGCTACCAGTTTATTTTGAATATAGCCTTCATAATTAATAACTGAAATATGTACATTGGTCTGATACACACGCGGAACCAGTTTGGTAATTGCCTCCTGCCGGTACCAACTTGCCGTAACGCCGTTTTTGATGGCGGTTTACCGGCTTGGACCTGGAGACGGAAGGCTGTATCAGTGTTGCCAACTTAGCGACTTTTTTCCAAGAAAGCGCATTGTGACAAATATAGCGACTTGTGCACTCACTGCTCTGTTCAGTGAGTGACTGAGAGGAGCAGCGCATTCAGTTGAGGATGTGTGCTCTTTCAGAGAACAAATAAAATAGATCCTATTGCTTCTAACCTGAGTGATCATTTTACATGTACAGCCAAAATCACAGCAAATGTCTTTATCTTATGTGTATGGTGATTTTGTCAGACAACGTCTCGATTACAAATCAGGATTATAACATGTCAGAGCTCGACACAGTTAGTCCGGGATAAGTGGATTTTTTGAAGGGGCAAGTGAAAGATAATTTTTGCCCGGTCAGACAAGGAGCCTTATTAAATCGTCAATTAAAAAAAAAAAAACTTGGGAATCACCAAAACGCAAGAATGACAGATTTGATTACATTTAGTGTAAGTGGCGATCGATAGTGGATAATAATAGGCTGTATAATGGACTGACGGTTACAAGGTTGCTCGCGCATTAGCCTACTGAATGATGCAGCGTTTTGAACGAATCGGTTGAGTCAAAGATTCAATCCCTGTATCCCAATGTGCATACTATCCACCCTATCCGCCCTAAATAGTATTGAATATTACTAATGTCACATACTATTTAGGATGGATAGAATTCACATTGAAACTCAGGCAATGACACATTCATAAACAGTTGCCTCATTCTTGAATGAATCAGCCATTGGAATGAATCGTTTCAATGAATGACTCACTTATTAAGACGGTCACTTGCCGCCACCTACTGGTGGTTTAGTTTTATTTTTTAAAAGTATCACTTTCCCCCCAGCATTTCTTCTTTGAATTTTCAAAAAATATTTAAAACAACCCCATAACATTATTTAATGCAGTTGTAATTTTTTTTTTATTGTAAATGATTTAATTTGATTAAATCAGCCCTTAGTGTTTTATTCTAATTGAATGTATTGAACAAATTTAAGAATTTTAAAATAAAAGATGAATCATACATTTTACATGAATCATACAGGATTGGGTGGGGGGAAATTGCCCCTTGTAAAGGTAAAAAAAAATGCCCTGTGTAAATATCACAAATATGCAGATTTATATATGTCAAAGCTGGAATATTCTGAAAGGATATTGCTTCAGAATAAATGTATATTTACACCAAGCAACTGTTTTACTCAGACAAGTGAATGACCGATTTATTTGTCCAAAGGACAAGCACATGACAAGGCTTAATGTCGAGCCCTGTATGTAGTCTTAATGGGCCGCATTTCAGTCACCATTTCATATTGTCTGACAACAAAACAGAAAAATATATTAAACAATTTTATTGGGAATTTGGCTGTATTAAAATACATTATGTGAGCACAATGAGGTAGCAGCAGAGAAGCAAACAAATGTAAAGGGCTGACACTTGGCAGAATGTGAATGTAACTTAATGACAATGAATATTCTAATTGCCGTATGACGACATCTATTGACATTTAGCGACATATATATATATATATATATATATATATATATATATAATATATATAAAAAATAAAGATCACATAATCTGAGAGAGAGCACATAAAGAGAGAGAAAAACACCCAAAAGCACTTAAGCTTTTAATATTTATGATCCATAACAAATTAAATACAAATTGCACCTTTAGAGGAATGTCAAATAACAAGTATCATGTTTAACATTATGACACTATTATGTCTCTGAACAAGTTGATACAAATCACCTGAAAGAAGTCGTTAAGAATGTTCTCACAAAGCCAATTTAACCATTTCCTGTAACTGCTCTTTGTTTGAATAAATGTGATATCTCATGGAAAAGGATCAAAATGCTGAATAGCTAGTAATTAGATTTGCTCAAGTTACTGTCTGGTTTGAGACACCATGTCTTTAGTGAAAATCAGTGCCAAATGTCTAACCCGCAGAAAGTATCATACATCCTAGCACCAACAACCAATGTCACCAAACAAAATACAAAATACACAATGAGTCAAATAAGGGTCTTATTCTTTTGGTAGTTGAGAAAGTTCTACATTTTGTAACTGTCATGTGTTTGTGTCGGTTTCAGAGTGTTTTAACAGGGAAAGAGATGGAAATTTTGGAGTATCAACAGATGATCAGAGATTTGAGGGAGAAACTTCGAGCTGCTCAGATGGACTCCGACAAAAGCAACATTATCGCACTGCAGCAGGTCAGTCGGATATCACACAGCTCTCTTAAATTAAAATTTGTTATTTAAAAATGTAATTATATATTTGGTGTCAGTAAGATAAATAGATTAAAAATGACAGTAAAGATTGTATCTCAATAAATACTGTTCTTTTGAACTTTCTGTTCATCAAAGAATCCTGAAAAAAAAATGTATCACAGAAATATTAAGCAGCACAACTGTTTTCTTCATTGATAATAATAAGAAATGTTTCTTGAGCAGCAAATCATCATATTAGAATGATTTCTGAAGGATCATGTGACACTGAAGACTGGAGTAATGATGCTGAAAATTGCAGGAATAATTTTAATATATATTCAAATAGAAAAAAAAAAGTTATTTTAGCTTTTAATAATATTTCACAATATTACTGTTTTTACTGCATTTTTGATCAAATAAATGCAGAGCATAAGAGACTTCTTTAAAAAAAGTGGCGAAAATATGTACATTTTCGCCACTAGAGGTTGCTTATTCAAAAAAATAAAAGCCTTGCTTGATGACGCCTTGAATTCGGGGAATCATGGGAAGTGTTGTCTTCACGTCTAAAGCCATTGGAAAAAAATCGGGATGGGACTCGGGCAGAAATCATGTTCATGGATGAGATTATTAACATTACTGTAGTATGAAGCAGAGCAGAAACGAGGCCGCTGGAGCGATTGCTAATGAGAGACGAGCGCGACACACGGCTCGAGAGCAGTGGGACTTTTATTATGCCGCAGTCGCCGCTTCTTCTGGTCAAGCGTATGTGGAATAAAGCAGCGCTGTTTATCATATTAGATACATTTGTGTGTTGAAAGTTGTTATAATGCTACTCTGCGTTCGCTCGGCGGTTACTATGAGACACTTGTTGCACACTGCAGTAAGCTAGATCGATATTAGTCATGGTAAAACATGGTATTCGCGGTAAATCAAGAAAACAAGATTTAAACAATAAGACTTACTGTGTTGAGCTATATAACATGATTAGTTTTCTGTCGATGAATGTATCCAAACAGTTGCTCACCTGTCTAATAAAACACATAATATATTAAAGCGTCTTTGGTGTTTCCATGGTTTCTACAAAATAAAATGAGGGTACCGCGGGTATAATGTCAATGATAGGCGACGCACGGACACGGTTCGTGTCCTGGATAAATTTCTTATTTCTCTGGATTTAAACATTCTTGGAAACATTTGGGATAATGTAAGTACACAAGTCAACAAAATATATAACATTGTTCTAGTGGTTTTTAGATATTTTAGTCCAAAAATCTTACATATTGTGCCTTTAAATTATAAACCAAAATTAAATTCATTAATCAGGTGATGGCATTGTGTCAGTCATTGTTTGTTATTCTTTCTCTCATATCCATTTTTATTTATCAACCAAATTCATATTACTTCAAATTATTTATTTTTTTTTGTCCTATTAATTAGGATCTAAGATATGTCTTAGGCCTGTTTCACACATCCTGCGTTTGCAATTTGACAGCGTTTCTTCTGCAGATCTATACAGGAAGTTATGACATTGATTAGTGTCTTTAATAGCATTGAAAATTTATAAAATGAGTATTAGAAGTTGGCCATTGATAATTTTAACAAGCTTGTTTATTGTGATCATCTGCTCAAATCATCTGGATTCAGTCACGTGGAACGTAGGCCACCAGATGTATTGTTTTAATCAATGTGTCCCACTTTTATTTTATGTTGCTTCATAATAGCCTGTATTGCAAAATAAATAGTTTTATAGTGCATTTCAATGTGTTTTCTTTTAAGTTTAGTATATGATGCTTGACAAAAATATTTTCAGTGGCAGAACTATGATTCTTCTGGGAACTCAGTGTGAATGTTGTAACCTGTTAATATGAGCGCTGAAACTCGCCACATACGTGAAACAGGCCTCATATCCATGCTAATCCGTTGCCCATCTGAATAGTTTGTGTGCTATTCATGTCTCTCTCTCTATTTGTGTTCTCTTTTGGATGTACGCTCCTTTTAATCGTCACTACTTCCTTTCAAATGCTTCATTGTCAGGTCATATATGAACTGTGTGGCGTGAGTATCTGTTTCTCATTTCCTTTGCTTTGTGTGTCATTTATCCTCAGTTTTGCATCTGTCAGTCATTTGTCTTTATTCATTGTTTCCGTCATATTGGTTCATCTCATTCTATCCCAGCGGGAGTTTAAAGATGTCACTGACTTTGTGTTTGACTTCAAAAGGCCGTGCAAGAGAGGGACAACCAGATCAAGATGCTGTCAGAGCAAGTCGAGCAGTACACAACAGAAATGGAAAAAAATGCTCTGCTCATCGAGGAGCTGAAAAAACCGTTAAAGAAAGATAAAGGTCATGTCAGCGTGCAGCAGCGGAGGTTGGAGGACTTGAGCGCTAAATTGAGGGTGGCTGAGAGGAGAGCTCTGGAGGCCGAGCGTGCCGCCCAACTGGCTGAGCGTGACGCCGGGGACAAAGACAAAGAACTCAATGACACCCTCAGTCGAATCCGTCTCTATGAGTCTGTGAGTTTATACCTTGGCACTTACCTTCAGTATTGTAAAATTCACTGATGTTACAAAGTCCAAATACGTTTTGGGGTTACTATAAATAGTCTGGGGTGTGGATGACAATTAGTTACTCTATTTTCAAATAGCATCTTCAACTCAATAAGGTCACAAAGCATCTTTTTCCTGAACACATGTAGTTGCACGTGATGCTTTTAGGACAAATATTAGGGCCCTATGATTTCCGCAATGCAGAAAATATGGACAGAATCGCAAAAATTGATGATGAATAAATAGAAAGTAGATCAGTACACTTAAATCAAGTCATGTTATAGACTAGTGTCTGAAGATTAAATTGCAAAAAGACTATTTGAATATGATTCCTGCATGTTCTGTGTGTCTCTGTGTGAATGAATGGCGCAGACTACACACACTGAAGCACATGTGACGCTCGTGGTGTTTTCAGCTTCTGCCGTCTCACTATACGAGGACATGAATGCATGAACTTCAACTCCAGAGCCGCTCTGAGTCATTTCATCAGCATTTTACTGTTTTGAGAAAAAACTATCGTCATACCATAAACACACAGAAACTCAAAGGTCTTCACGGCAACCTGTCAAAATAAAAGTTTGGTTTAACGTGAAGAAATTGTGACAGAAATAGGCATTATTACTGTTGTACATTAGAAATGAGCTATGTCTCAATGTAATAATAATACGAATAATAATAATAATAATAATAATAATAATTAATTAATTAATTATTAAAACTATTTTTTTTAAGGAATAATCACAATTTTTCTTCCATGTTTTAATTTTTTTTTTAAAGTTTGTTTAATGTCATATGATTAAAAGATAAATTAATGGTTTATGCCTTCATTTGATTGCCAGAAAAAATAAAATACACAACACAGAATTTCTGAAAAAAAAAAATAAAATAAAAAAAATTCATAGAAATGTAATAATTTTTTGATTATTAAAATTTAATTAAACCATTAAAATGGAATTCAGAAAACTTAAAAGAGAAAACACAAAATTTGGTAAAAATAAAATGGAATTTGAGAAATAAAAATAAAATGTATTTCATAGGGCCCTAAAAATGTAATTTCTGTTAAACTTTTAATAAATTGTTGTTAAATTGTTTCATAATTTCAATTAATTAGACATACTTTTTGATTACTAATATTCAAAATTGAGTCAAAAAAAAAAAAATTAAAACAGAAAAAAATGGAATCCAGAAAAATTAAAATGGAAAAAAACGGAATTTGGGAAAAAATAAAACGGATTTCATAGGGCCCTACAATATGAGCCAAAGGATCCGTTCCTTATAAACTCACTTATATGTAATTTTCAAAAAATGTTGAAAATAAAAAAGTCAATAAATGTAAGTTTTAAATTACTTTAATTAAAAAAAAAAACTAATTAAAATATTAATTAAGTTCATGATGATGATGATGATTATTATTATTATTATTATTATTATTATTATTATTTGCTCAAGCAGCTTCAAAAAAGTTTCTATTGATATGATCATCAACTGTTTTATTCATATTTTGATCTATCGCATCTACTTTTGAGACAATTCCTATTTAGCGAAAATAATATGTGTGGATAAATGTCATATTTATACATTTTAATTAAATATTTAGATTTTAAATTTAAATGTAAACATTTAATGAGTAATATAATATACGTGTGAATATGGTTAGCAACAGTTTAATCATTTTTGTTGTTCTATTGCATCCATCTTTGTGACCCACTAGCTAAAGATATTCATATTTATGTTCACATAATACATCAATTACATCATGTTATATCGGAGTTAATAATGTAATTTAAAAAAAAATCATAATATATTCTAGCAATACATTTTTTGGGTGGTTTTGATGCCACTTCTATAATATCTGACATAAAGAGCAACACTTGACCACAAATAATTGAAGAGTTAAACATACAAGGCGTCACTTTAACTTATAAAATGTTATATTACATCTACATAGACGTTTGGCTTGAAACATTCACTCTCTTTCAGGGAACGGATGGTTTGGAAGCTGCAATCACTGAGATCAAAGATTGTAAAAATCAAATCCGAATGAGAGACCGGGAGATAGAAGCCATGATAAAAGAGATAAACCAGCTGGAGATCAAAATCAACAATTTACTAGACGAGAACGAAGACCTGCGAGAACGGCTGGGTAATTTTTTCCAACCTGCTTTTATTATTTTAAGATTTCCCATCTTGTCTCAATTACTGTATCCCTGTTTTACCTACACCTAGACTTAAAGATTGTTTTTATAGCCCATATTGATTTTGCCAAGATCAGCTTTGACCCTCACTGGGATCATGTTCCCACATCAGGATTAAATCCAAAGGAAGAACTGGATTTGAGTGAATTCCAGAGATCAAAGGTTTTGAAGCAGAGACAGTACAAAGCAGAGAACCAGGTTCTGCTGAAAGAGGTAAAACCGATTAACGTTATCTATATGGACTGGCTTTGGTCCATTATCCTGCTTTCATTTTGTCTGTGACCCTTAACGGGATTCTCCTTAGATTGAGCGACTTGAGGAGGAAAGACTCGAGCTGAAACAACGCGTTCGTGCTCTGGTAAAGGACAAAGGTGAGATCTTATCTCCAAGATGCTGCATATCAGTTACAGACTCATGTCCTGTTCACATAAACAGATCATTTGGTAACATTTTATAATGAAACCTGACAGCACATTTCCTTTTTCAAGGCATATCGGTAGTCAGTAGTTCACTGCTTGATGACAGTGTTGAAGAAAAGCCCAGCAGATCATTTAGAGAGAGGCCTGTCTCTGGATCTACAGATGAAGAGATCAAACGCAAAGTAAGCCTTTATCTGAGAAGAATGAATTTTGAACATCATAAGCGTTAAAGCTAATCAAACAACCTGTTTGTTTTTCAGAACGAGCGTCTACAGAAAGAGCTGAGCAGCAAAGAGAAAGAACTGGAGCTCAAGAGAACAGAATCTGCCCAGTTCAAGGCCAAATGTGAGAAGCATCACCGCATGACCCTGCAACACTTGCAGTGTCAGGTGGTTTCCATGACTATAATGTTTCTCTCTCTCCTGCAGTGAATGAAATGCTGAATGAGAATAAACAGCTGGAGCAGGGCATGAAGGAGATCCTGCAGGCCATCCAGGACGCTCAGAAGAAAACACCCACAACCACTGGCGTCAGCATTCCCAGCCTGGAGAGACTCGTCAGCGTACGTTCATCAACATTTAGTGGGCCCACACTGAATCTGTGTTGTACTGCATTTTTTTTTTTTTTTTGTAATATTACAAAAATTAATTTATATTTATATGTGGGAATTATAAATAAATGATAAGTAAATTATAATAATAAATAATATGTTATAATTATTTAAAAATTTAATAATTATGTTTGTGAAATTATAAATTTAAATATAAAATTATACATTTAATAAGTAATATAATATTTAAGGAAACCGATCATATATAATTTTAATTTATAAATAAATAATAAATTATTATAATTATGCATTTAAAATAATACATTTAAATATAAAATTATACAATTAATGAGTAATGCGATATTTAATTGAAAAAAAATATAAGTTTGAAAAATAATAGTAAATAATAATTTTAATATTTTTTTAATAATTTTAATATTTTAATAAATAATAAATGTTAAAATTATGTAGTTATAAATTTAAATATAAAATTATACATTTAATCAGTAATATACTATTTAAGGAAACACATCATATATATATATATATATATATATATTTTAATTTATAAATACATAATAAATTATTATAATTATGTATTTAAAATAATACATTTAAATGTATACATTTAATGAGTAATACAACATTTAATGAAAAAAATTTAGAATTTGTGTATGAATAAAATAATAAATTATATTTTTAACAATTTATAAATAAACAATACATGTCATAATTATGCATTTAAAATAACAAATTTAAATATAAAATTATACATTTAATGACCTGTAGTAAAATGTGTTTAACTGAGCTAAGAGTGCTACACTCTTTTTGGGTGCTGTAACGTTTATCAAATTAGCTTAAATTTGACCTTTTATTAAAAAATATTTAATGAAAGCCTTTACAAAATGTAATTAAAGTGAGGGAAAAATAGATGAAAATGCAAGGGGAGACAGGCAGTCAAATTCTGCGGAAATCTGCAGAACTTTCATCAGAGTTCTGCAAGCAACCACAGATTTTGTGCTGGTATAATGAGTAATCATCTTAATAACTTTTTTCAGTCTTACATTTTTGAATATGAAGTTTTTGGTCTCTAATCTTGCATCAACATTACTGTTCCTAAATATCCTGTCACAACATATACGAGTGATAATTGTGTTTATCTTAAGGCGTTGGAGATGAAGTACTCAGAGGGAAAGTTTGATGCAAGCCTCCACCTGAGAACGCAGGTAGATCAGCTGACCGGCCGCAATGAGGAGCTACGGCAGGAATTGAAGGCTGCTAGAGAGGAGGCAGCAAACACTCTCAATCAGTTAACGAAAGCTAATGAGAAGGTATTTACTCGAAACTCAAGCATTTACTGGATTAAAAAATGATTTTAAATTCACTTTATTGTGTCTTTTTTTTTTGTAGGTTGCTCACTTGGAAAGTGAGGTTGAATCAATGAGCAAATCAGCCAGCACCTCCATCCCTTACAAGACATTAGCTCTGCCTGAAGAGATGACGCCAACTAGTGCCGAGGTCATCAACGCTCTCAATGAATACATGGTACAACTCCTACAGGTGTGTGTCAGTCCGGTAACTGTATCGTGTTATAATGCAAACCAGATGTAAGATACATAATATTAAGACTCCCAACTGTGGATGTTCAGGAGATCAAAAACAAAGAAGAATCCATTGAGCAGCTCAGTTCGGCTCTGGAAGAGTATAAAAGGAAATTTGCCGTGATCCGCCATCAACAAGGACTTCTATACAAGGAGTATCAAAGGTATGCCGAGCAATAAAGATCATTTATATTATAAAATGTAATACATAAAAAAGGTTGTTTATATTATAAAATATTAATATAATATAAAATGCATATATATCGATTATACATACGAATGGTAATCAATAAAGCATGGTTTTAATTCTCGCCGTCTGTCTTCTCTAGCGAGAGGGAGTCTTGGCAGAAAGCGAGGGACTCTTTTGCAGAACTGAAATCCAGACTTGAGGAACAAAAGGAGGTGGACGCAGTAAAAATCAAAGAGTACAATGTAAGTCTCTTAAAGGGGTCATCATTTACTCACCCTCTTGCCATTTCAAATCTGTACACTGAAAAAATAAATTGGTGTAGAGACACTTTTCAATCCGAAATTGCTAGTAAATTTCACAAATAATAACAAAGAATTGTCAAGTAACACATTGAATTAAACTTGAAATTTTCAAGGAGAAAGACTGAAATAGTATTTTCATGTAAAACCTACTTCAATAATCTTTGTTGTATTTACGACTCATTTTTCAGTATATGACTATAATAACTTACCCACAAGCTGATGTTACTAGTTTTAAACAATTTAGAAACTCCTTTGAAACATGATTTACAATAAAGAAATTGGCATTGTGGTGGTAAAAATCTGTTTAGCTAATGCTTTGCTAGAAAAAAAGCTAAATTGCTTTTTGTATGTCTTCATATAACATAAAAGTTGCTAATTTGTCCGTTTCATTATTCCCATTATCTGTTCGACTCTTTTCCAGCACTGGCTGGAGGCTCTTGAAAAGGACCCGAGTGAGATCAGACGGGAGCTGGCTGAGACAGCCCGAAAAATGATGGTTCTCAGGGTGAATGAGAAGTGTCTGACGCGACGTTACACGACTCTGCTTGAGCTTGAGCAGCACTTGAGGAAGGAGAACGGCAAACTGAAGGATGATTTCAGCCAAATGGAGGCCGCGGTAACAGAAAGAATCGGCTACCTGCAGAGGTTCAAGGTATTAGGCGTCCGCACATCACTCATACAAATGAAAAAGGTGGACTGATGTGGGTTTTCAGTGGCTGATACTGATATCTAGAACAGGGGTTTTTAAACAAAGTTTAAAGAAAAATAATGTAAAAAATGCAAAAATATAAATAAATAACTTATTTATCATTAAGAGAAATTGACATTTTATTAGTTTCTTTCTGCTTTCAATTTAATCATTAATCACAATTATTTTATTATTTATTATCACATTAATACTCTAATTGTGGGTAGAATAAAAAATATAAATAAGCAATAAGGGACGGGAGGCTAGTGCTGTATCGTGAATAAGTCACGGCTGAAGGGCGTTGTTTGGCACGACGCAAAGCGGAGTATAAAACGGTTACCACACAATACAAATATCAAAATATTTGATATACAATACAAATATCAAAGCTTATATGTATCAATGCAACTTTCATGAAGTAAACTTTCACTAAAAGCCTTCCTTCCGCCGGAAAAAATAGTCCCTGACCTTGAACAGCAACAGAAGTTACATTATTACGCCATTAGATGGCGGCAAAGACTGTCTTCATGAGTGTGTCAGTCAGTAGCGAAGACTTTTACATTGATAAGACTGAACTGTTGTGAACACGGAACAAGACGCAACTGATAAATTCTTTGACTAGCGCTGTCAGTCATGGGAAAACCCCTTAACTGTTAAAAGGACAAGATAATACATTGGACATTTTAAACAGATTTTTAATTATGAACATAGGACTGACCTGAAGGAAAATGCTAAATCTGAATGCAGGTAATAAACTCGCTCAATCAATCTTTTTCTTTGATAATGCAGGAAGCTTCAATGAACAATATCAATTGAGAACAAACAGTTAACGTTGCTAAGAGTGGTTGCTAAGGGTGTTGTGTAGTGATACACAGAACCGGTGGGTGAAGCGGTCATAGCCGTGTTTTATCGTGAATAAAACACAGCTATTGACCAATCAGAGTCAAGGACAGGAACTAACCGTTTTATAATAGAAACTAAATATTTTGTATATAATATTCTACACATATTCACAATATTTTGTACAGTATACATATGGCTACCATTTGTATTTTAGATAGAGTCCCTTACAAGGGAATCAATCTTTTTTTTTTTTTCTCCATATTTAAAAAATATAAAATATTTTCCTCACATTTTGATCATTTAATTGAACTTGTAGGGTCATAAAAAACAAATATCCCTCCAGACATTACTTTTGGCCACTACTGTATATGAATTATAAAACTTCATGTCAGCAAAATTACTGAAATGAAATAAACACTTATGAACTCTCAACACATTATTTACAAATAATAAATATTTATAATGTTTTTATTATAAATAATTATATTTTGTAATGCAAATCATTCATATTAATTATAATAATTAAAACTGCTATATAGTTGTTTGTGTTGTTTTGTTGTTTTTCCAAGGCTTGTTTTGACCATGAGGTATGGTAGTCATCTTTGCTGAGAGCTGTAACTGACCTCTGCTGACCTCTGTAAACTTGCTTTGCCCTCAGGAAATGGCAGCATTTAAAATAGCTGCATTGCAGAAATCCCTTGATGGTAGTGTTCCTGCATCCGAGCTGGAGAGAGCCAACAAACAATACACTGAGCTCACCATCAAGTACAGAAACCTCCTACAGAAAGACAATCACCTTGTTCAGAAGACAAACACTCTGGAGCACCTTGAGGTACATCTCTTGGCAAATTACATAAAGCAATGGACTCCTTTCTTCATTTTTATTACAGCACTCTCCTTTCCTTTCAGAGGGAGAATGTGTCTTTACATGAAAGCATTAACTCCATCAATAAAGAGCTAGAGATCAGCAAGGAGAAGCTTCACACATTAGAGCAGGCCTGGGAAAACTTCAGCATGACTGGTAAACGTCACTGCTAATTGATTATAAAAGCAATGTTGAAGCGATATCCTAAAGTTGACCTATTGCCCATGTTTGCTGGTGAGAACAGGTGGTGAGAACAGCATGGACAAGGCAGCCAAAGCCCTGGCCAACAGCGAGATTGTATCTGTGTCCAGACGCATCACCATGCTGGAGATGAAGGAGCTAAATGAAAGACAGCGAGCCGAACATGCTCAGAAGATGTACGAACACCTGAGGAACTCCCTCAAACAGGTGGAAGAGCGCAACTTTGAGCTAGAGACCAAGTTTGCTGAGGTGGGTCTGGTTTATCTCTTGCATCCATCACCTAGCATCCATCCCGAATACCCTAGCAATCGTACAGAGACATGCCAAAAAACACTTTGAACACCTTAGCTTGAACATTTTATTTTTTATAAAATGCAGTATGTTGAAAATTTTATAAGCTTTTAGTTTATTTTAATAAAACACAGCATGTTGAATATTAAATAAGCTTTTATCTTTTTTTAATTTAATTTAATTTAATTATTTATAAAACATTTAATAAGCTTTTATTTTAATAAAACAGTATGTTGTAATAAGCTTTTATTTATTTTACTTAATAAAACGCATTATATTGAACATTTAATAAGCTTTTGTTTTATTTTAATAAAACACAATATATTGAATATTAAATAAGCTTTTATTTATTTTATTTCATTTTATTTTTATAAACCATTTAATAAGCTTTTATTTTAATAAATAAAAAATTTTTGTGTTGAAGATTAAATAAGCTTTTATTTATTATTTTATTTTATTTTAATAATAATTTAAACATAAATATATATTTAATTTATTTTTATAAAACACAGTGTGTTTAACATCTAATAAGCTAAAGCTAATATTTTGTATATAATTCTGTATGTGTAGCTCACGAAACTAAACATGGAGGCTCAGCGGATAGAGCGGGAGCTCAGGGATGAGCTGGCGGACAGCATAAGCAAACACATCAGCGACGCTGACCGCAAGCGAATCACCGAACTGGAGAAAATGGAGGCAGAGCTGCGGATTGAAGTGTCCAAGTAAGCCTGTTGACTCAACCTGTGCACAAGCTTGCTATTATAACAAAATCATGAGAAAATGTACACAAACATCTCTTTTAAGATGAGTACAATGTCTGCAGATTGCGGGAGGTGTCAGATGTCGCTAAAATGCAGGTGTCCGCTCTGGAAGCCAGGCAGCAGTCAAGAGAGAAGGAAGTAGAAAGCCTGAGGAGACAGGTGTTGGACTACCAGGTATGTTTTTCTCTTTTCAGCTGTGCAGCCTTTTGATTACATCCCTAATTGCGCATCTTCTCTTCAGGCTCAGTCTGATGAAAAAGCCCTTATTGCCAAACTCCATCAGCACATTGTAGCTCTCCAGTTGAGTGAGACCACAGCAATCAGCCGGCTGGAGGCCACCACCACACGCCTGCAGAAACTCGAAGCACAGAAGCTCAGAGTCGAACAGCAGCTGGATGCCCAGCAGCAGACGCTGTGGCACGCAAGGCAGGAGGGTCACCAGCGGGCCAGACACCTGCGCCAAACCATTCAGGCCCTCCGCAGACAGTTCTCAGGAGCCTTGCCGCTGGCCCAACAGGAGAAGTTTTCTAACACCATGCTCCACCTGCAGGAGGACAAGTCACGGGCCAGGGAAGAGGCGCAAAAGGCGGCAGAGGAGAGGAGGAAAGCAGAAGGGAAGGCACAAGAACTGAAGCTAAAGCTGAAGGGGTTGGAAGAGCTCATAGCAACACTGAAAGATGCTAAAGGAGCTCAGAAAGTAGGTTGACTGAGATGTGATGTGATTCTTGAAAACATGTTTTCTTAATTACTTTAAAAATAATATACAACCTGAATTCCGGAAATGTTGGGACGTTTTTTAAATTTGAATAAAATGAAAACTAAAAGACTTTCAAATCACATGAGCCAATATTTTATTCACAACAGAACATAGATAACATAACAAATGTTTAAACTGAGAATTTTCACTTTTATCCACTAAATGAGCTCATTTCAAATTTGATGCCTGCTACAGGTCTCAAAAAAGTTGGCACGGGGGCAACAAATGGCTGAAAAAGCAAGAAATTTTGAAAAGATTCAGCTGGGAGAACATCTAGCAACTAATTAAGTTGATTGATATCAGGTCTGTAACATGATTAGCTATAAAAGGGATGTCTTAGAGAGGCAGAGTCTCTCAGAAGTAAAGATGGGCAGATCTGTGAAAGAGTGCGTAAAAAGATTGTGAAATACATTAAAAACAATGTTCCTCAACATCAAATTGCAAAGGCTTTGCAAATCTCATCATCTGGAGTGCATAACATCATCAAAAGATTCAGAGAAACTAGAGAAATCTCTGTGCGTAAGGGACAAGGCCGAAGACCTTTATTGGATGCTTGTGGTCTTCGGGCCCTCATACGACACTGCATCACTCATCGGCATGATTGTGTCAATGACATTACTAAATGGGCCCAGGAATACTTCCAGAAACCACTGTCGGTAAACACAATCCGCTGTGCCATCTGCAGATGCCAACTAAAGCTCTATCATGCAAAAAGGAAGCCATATGTGAACATGGTCCAGAAGCGCCGTCATGTTCTGTGGGCCAAGGCTCATTTAAAATGGACTGTTTCAAAGTGGAAAAGTGTTCTATGGTCAGACGAGTCCAAATTTAACATTCTTGTTGGAAATCACGGACGCCGTGTCCTCCGGGCTAAAGAGGAGGGAGAAATTCCAGGGTGTTATCAGCGTTCAGTTCAAAAGCCAGCATTTCTGATGGTATGGGGGTGCATAAGTGCATACGGTGTGGGCAGCTTGCATGTTTTGGAAGGCTATGAATGCTGAAAGGTATATAAAGGTTTTAGAGCAACATATGCTCCCTTCCAGACGACGTCTATTTCAGAGAAGGCCTTGTGTATTTCAGCAGGACAATGCAAAACCATATACTGCAGCTATTACAACAGCATGGCTTCATCGTAGAAGAGTCCGGGTGCTGAATTGGCCTGCCTGTAGTCCAGATCTTTCACCTATGGAGAACATCATTAAACGAAAGATGACCATGAACTCTTGAGCAGCTGGAAACCTATATCAGGCAAAAATGAGACCAAATACCAACACCAAAACTCCAGAAACTCATAACCTCGATGCCCAGACGTCTTCACACTGTTTTGAAAAGAAAAAATTGTAAAATTTCTCAGTTTAAACATTTATTATGTTATCTATGTTCTATTGTGAATAAAATATTGGCTCATGTGATTTGAAAATCTTTTAGTTTTCATTTTATTCAAATTTAAAAAACGTCCCAACATTTCCGGAATTCGGGTTGTAATTATTATTGATTTTTAATAATTAATCATGTATTTTAAACATTTACTCATATTAATAAAGGAAATTGCTCCCATAAACAGTAATTTACACTCAGCTGCAGAATTTACGGCTTCATTTCAACCCCTACAGGTGATCGAGTGGCATAAGAAACTGGAGGAAGTTCGTCTGTTGGAAATGAGGCAGAACAGAGAGATTAATACCCAGCGGGAAGAGATAAAATACCTTAAGAACATTGTGGCGGAGCAGGAACGCACCATCAGCAGCCAGGAAGAGGAGCTGGTGCAGCAGAATAATGTTAGTATTGCATTTAAACATGTTTCTTCTCTATTTTTACATTATACAGAGCATACTTGATATCTAATAATATTTGTTATCCTTGTATCAGCTTCTCGAGGAGCGGCAGCTGATCTGGGATCAGAGAGAGGTGCAGCTGGAGCGCCAGCTCGACTCCTATGAGAAACAGCAGAATGAAATCCTAAGCACAGCTCAGAAGGTGGCAGACTTGACAAATGTTTGTTACCGTACTGTGGTAAGCTGTTTACTGAACTACACTTTAACTTACACTTAACTTGTCCTCTTTGAGTTTAGTTTGAGGAAGCCACAGGCTCTCTGCCGGATCCAAATCAGCCTTTAGCACACCAGTTAGACTACGCTCTCGGAAAAATCAAAGAGCACGTTCGTACCATCCTCGAGACGAAAGCCACCTGCAAAATTCTAGAAGAGGTACTTTTGATTATTCATCAAGCGATTGTGGAAATGTTACCAATTGCAAACCTTGTTATTGAAGTAAGATTATCTTACAAGGAGTTTCTCTGAGCAGAAGCTGAAGGAAAAAGAAGCTGCTTTGTGGACATCAGAACAGAACGTCCTATCTCGAGACAAAGTGATCAATGAACTGAGGCTTCGCCTACCAGCCGCTGCTGAAAGAGAGAAGCTCCTGGCTGACCTGAGCAAACAAGAGGACTCTGAGAGCCAGCCTGCCCTGAAGGTCGCCCACCAGACCATTAATAACCTACAAGGGCGTCTGGATCAGAAAGAAGAGGTTCTCAAGAAGTACCAGAACATGTTAACAAAGGCTCGTCAGGTGCCTATTTAAGTTAAAACCCGAGGCTTCATAAATTGGTAATCTATATTGCACAATAAAAGCTCATATATCTCGATTTTATATTTTTCCAGGAACAGGAAGAGATTGCCAAAAGGCATGAGGAAGAGGTCAGAGCCCTGCATCAGAAACTGGACGTGTATATGGACACATCGCTGGACCGTTTCAAACAGACGGCTCTGGTACCTAGAGTATTCATTATAAAGCTCAATTTAGGATAGCAGGCCAAAAAGAAAAAAATTAGTGCACTTAATGAATATAATAATGTCCTAAATCATGGCTGCTGTCATCTTTAGTTGGCTTTACTCCGTTTTATTCTTCTCTAGGAGCTAATGAAGAAACCCACCATCACTGTACCAACCAATAAGCACTTGGTGCGGTTGGCAGAAATGGAGCAGACGGTGGCTGAGCAGGACAATTCACTCTCCTCACTGACACACAAGCTGAAGGTGGTCATTGCAGAGCTGGACCAACAGAGACAGCTGGCAGCAGCACAAGCCATGGAGCACGCTGCTGAAACAGCCAGGTGAGAAATTAAAAAAAGGTGAGAAACAAGATACCAAGATATTTATTCCTCATGCCACTTTTCATGGTTTTTCCATTCCAAGACTGGAGGAGAGACATGCTGCCCAAATGAAGGGTCTGTCCCAGGAGGCAGAAGAGCTGAGAGCTCAGCTCGTTCAGATGGAGAAAGAGCTGCATTACCTCCGTACGGAGCTAGAGGCCCAGAAAGAGGCCAATGTCAGGTCACCATCCAACACCATGAAGAACCTTGTGGAGAGGTTGAAGACACAGTTGGCACTCAAGGAGAAACAGCTGAAGGTACCACACAGTGGACAACTAGAGTAAATGTGCAGTCAGATTTACTGTTGATTGGCGAATTTTCATGGGTGAAATACAGTCATTTCAATTGAAATCCATGATAATGGGGATGCCCACAAAACTGCGGCAAAATTTTGCTAATGTGATAGCACCTTAAAAGGTTAGTTCACCCAAAAATGAAAATTATCCCATGATTTACTCACCCTCAAGCCATCCTAGGTGTGTATGACTATCTTCTTTCAGACGAACACAGTCGGAGTTGTATTTAAAAAAAATCCTGGTTCTTCTATAATGTCAGTGAATGGGGCGTTATATTTTGAATCCCAAAAAAGTGCATCCGTCCATCCTAAAAGTATTCCACACGGATTCAGGGGGTTAAGAAAGGCCTTCTAAAACAAAGCGATGGGTTTTTGTAAGAAAAATATCCATATATAAAACTTTATTAACTATAATAACTAGCTTTCGGCAAGACAGCCGAAAGAGTAACCTCTGACCTGAAGCATGACGTATTGACGAACGCGTAAGCGCAGAGGATAGAGCAAAACAAAACACCGGTCACGAACTAGAAGTCTAAAACGATCATTTTTAAAGAGAATTGTCGGAGGATTCGATTAAAGAGAAGGTTGTTTGAATCGCGAGAGGTGTCTACTCTCACCTAAGCTTACGATGCTCCTACATCCTACATCATACGTTGGGTCAGAGGTCACTCTTCCACCAGAACTTGACTTGCGTAAGGCCATTTGCCAGAAGCCAGTTATTATAGTTTATAAAGTTTTAAACATGGATATTTTTCTTACAAAAACCCTGGAGTCGTGTGGATTACTTTTTATGATGGCTGGATGCACTTTTTGGGCTTTAAAATACAAGGCCCCATTCACTGCCATTATAAAGCTTGGAAGAGCCAGGATATTTTAATATAACTCCAACTGTGTTCATCTGAAAGAAGATAGTCATATACACCTAGGATGGCTTAAGGGTGAGTAAATCATTGGAAAATTTTCATTTTTGGGTGAACTATTTCTTTAATTCTTCTGGATAGTTTTTCCGCTGTGATGTTTAAAAAGTGACTAAGATCAGAATCCGGTTCCTCGTCCGCAGGCTCTCAGTAAAGCTCTCTTGGAACTTCGTGCAGAGTTGACATCTCAAGCAGAACAGCAGATCATCGCCAATGCTGCTCAGAAGGAAGAGGCCCTCAATGTTCAGCAGATCGTCGACAAGCAGACCAAGGAGCTAAGGGTAAAAATAAGGAAGAAGCCTAAATTCCTACCCTATTCCTGAACCAGCTTTTCAATTTAATTTTAAACACCTCTTTTAAATTTCATTTTAAAAAGCATTGCTTTTATTAATCATTTGTCAATCAAGTTTAAAAAATATACCACTGGACAGTTGATTGATGGGAGCAACCAATGAACTTTCAACTTTCTGGTTTTTAAGACTGTGAATGAATTTTACCCCAACCTAGCAATTATTTATCCCCATGTTCCTCATCAGGCATGTGTGAGGGACCTTAATGAGGAGCTCCAGCTGGCTAAGGATGGCGTACGAGCGGCAAAAGCCAGAGAAAACTCGCTAAGAGAGGAGCTGGAGAACTTGAACAAGGATCTTCAGAGGAGCCAAAAATCACATCATAAGCTGCAGAGTGAAAAAGAGGCTCTGGAGGATCAGCTGAATGAGCAGAAGAGGAAGGTCCAGAGGCTTAGCAGCGGCCTACAGGTCAGACCGCATGTTTTTCCAATCCAGAATAGTTCTTCTCCCTTGTTCACTTGTACCATAAATGTTCAAGGTCACAAAAAAGTCTCGCTGTTCTTGAGTAATTCTGCCAGCGGCTCAAAGCACTTGGACACTGAGTCATCGGCCCTTTTTTCTCTGCAAATGAAGAGCTTCTGCTCAATGTCTGGTTGAACAGAGCACTTCTTTGACAGCAGTGAATACGTCTAGACACCATTGTGTAGCTCCTCGCTTTTACTCCTATCGCAGTTTGTGGTCCTTGGGAAGAAAAAAAAAACAGTATAATCATAGTCCTCTCAACTTTTAAAGTAAATAAAGTAAAACTTTATTTATATAGCACCTTTCAACTGTTGTTTACAAAGTGCTTAACTGAAGACATGTACACTACTGTTCAAAAGTTTGGGGTCAGTACAGTTTTTTTACATTAATATTTTTAAAAAGGATGTATTAAAATAATCTAAACTGACATTAAAGACATTTATAATGTTACAAATTATTTCTCTTTCAAATAAATATTTCTCTTTCTATTCATCAAAGAATACTGAAAAAATGAACCACAGTCTCCATGAAAATATTAAACATCACAACTGTTTTTAACATTGATAATTGTAAGAAATGTTTCTTGAGCACCAAATCAGAAATCAGAATGATTTCTGAAGGATTATGTGACACTGAAAACTGGAGTAATGATGCTGAAAATTCAGCTTTGCCATCACAGAAATGAATTACATTTTGAAGTGCATTAAAATAGAAAACTGTAATTGTAATAATATTACTGTTTTACTGTATTTTCGATCAAATAAATGCAGCCTTGTGTCAAAAACATTTTAAAAATCTTACATACATATGAAAGGAGAGAAAGAAAACAAAATGTTAGAGTAAGAATAAAATGAGAGTCTAAATGAATAAATAAATGTGACTTTTTCCAGGACTGTATATCAGAGATGATGATGTCTTTGTGGGTTTGCAGGCTCAGGTTGAGAGTGATGGACCCACAGTAGAGGCTCTTCAGAAGAAGATCCGTAAGTTAGAGCAAGAGCTGGACAGGAAGAGCATCTCAGACCCTGCAGACAAGAGGAGCGTACTGAAGGAGGACAAGGTGAACTAGAATTGCATTTACTGCAGGAAAAAATACAGTTAGACAGTTACAGATTAATTAATTGCAGAAAATTGTGTGGAAGAAGCCTAAAGAAACCTTTATATCTTTCAGTGGTAAACATTTTATTTGATGTTGCATGTTTGTTTGAGCTCTTATTCTTTTATATTACCCACATTTCATTTTACAACTGTGTCTGAATCACAAAAATTTATTATATATATGTTTTTTTAATTATATTTAAAACAGTATTTTTCATTTATTAATCTTGTGAATTATTTCTATATTTGCAGTCTTCTAAAGAAGAAATCGTGAGGTGGGAGGAAGGTAAAAAGTGGCAGGCCAGGGTGGAGAAAGTGCGGAACGTTCTCAAGGAGAAGGAGAAAGAAGTGGATTCTCTGTCTAAACAATTAGCAACTATCAAGGATCTTTACAGCAGGTCTGTGCAATGACACTAATCCATCCGCATAATGGTTTCAAATGACACGTTAAAGGGTTAGTTCACACAAAAATGAAAATTCTGTCATTAATTACTCACCCTCATGTCATTCCAAACCCGTAAGACTTTCGTTCATCTTCAGAACACAAATGAAGATCTTTTTGATAAAATCTGAGAGCTTTCTGTCCCTCCATTGACAGCTACGCAGCTACCATTTGATGACGCTATAATGGAGATCGTAAAGAGATCGTAAAACTAAGCCATATGAATTGAGCAGTTTAGTCCAAATTTTCTGAAGAGACTCGATCGCTTTATATGTTGAACAGATTGAATTTAGGCTTTTACTCACATATAAACATTGTTCAGTAAACATAAATAGAAGTTCAACCGAACTTGCTTGATGCATGAGAACAAACCTCTTCCAGAAGCTCAAACGTGCTGCGCAACACACGAGAATGAACCTCATTGGTTCTCGCACACATCAAGTGAATATGCTTCCGTTTACCACAACTGATGTGTGAGTTGATGAATGTTTATATGTGAATAAAAGCTAAATTCAATCTGTTCATCATATAAAGCGATCGTGTCTCTTCAGAAAATTTGGACTAAACCACTTAATTCATATGGATTAATTTTACGATCTCTTTATGAACTTTTTGAAGTGTCAAAGTGTTAGTTGTGTAGCTGTCAACGGAGGGACAGAAAGCTCTCAGATTTCATCAAAAAGATCTTCATTTGTGTTCCTAAGACGAACGAAAGTCTTACGGGTTTGGAACGACATGAGGGTGAGTAATTCATTTTTGGGTGAACTATCCCTTTAATGGTTTGAGGAATCTTAAATAAATATGACCTCTATTTATGCAATATATGTGAGCTTAACTTTACCATTTATTAAGAGTAAAATCAAAAGTTGAAGATTTCCACTGAAGATTTATGTTGGCTGATGTCCATAAAGGTTGGAGCAGGAGAAGTTGGGTCTGCAGAGGAAACTAAAGGGCAGAGGAGTGACCGCAGATCAGGTCGTCGGTGCACGGACCCTCGAAGCTGACAGAGAGATTGAAGAGCTACATAAAAGAAACTCTGAACTGGAGCAGCAAATCAAAGCGATAAAGTGTGTTCCAAATCGTGCCCTTTTGTATCAAAGCAGTATGTAATGTTGTCTTAATGAATGTTTAATATGTACGGTTGTTTATGTAGGCAGCAGCAGGCTTTACCGCGTGATGCTGCAATGGAGGATATCACCATAAGGAACCAATATCTTGAGGAGAGGATTCACTCCCTGGAAAGTCAACTATCCAAAGAGTCTCCATCCAGACCATCTGTAGGTGCAACACTTTGCATGACAACAAAACATCTTACCGTCTTTTAACACTTTTCACTAATTTCACTCTCACGCTTCCTCTCAAACACGTTTCCTTCTTCATACATCTATATGATAATAAAGAACAAACATCTGGCATCACCATCTCAGCTCAGTCCTTCATCAAAAGTTCGTTCTATGACTTTTGATATTAGTGAAGCTGAGCAAACTCAGTCTCCATTATTAAATGACACAATCCCTGGATCAGCTGAAATTAAAGAGGAAATAGCTTTTAAAGAGAACAAAGCAACTCAAACTTCCTTTACAAGTGCAGCAGAAGTGAGTCGAGGCGAGGAAAAGAGTTGTGTTGTAGATTTAGAACCAGAGGATCTGGTGAATGATGACAAAAGTGAACAAGAAGAAGCCAACAAAAAAGAGGAATCTGTTGAGAAAGACAAAGATGAACCAGATGAGGCTCAAGGAGGACAAGATATAGAAATTGCTGAACATGCACTGGAAGAAGTGAAGACTAATGGAGAGTCAAAAGAGCTAGAGTCAGGGCTGACACATCAAGAAAATGCTTTGGAAGAAGATCAGCTGGAAGATGAAACGACGGAAAATGAAAAGGCAAATGCAGAAGAAATGTTGGACAACAGTGGGACTCACACAGAGCCAGAGATGTCAAAGGTACAACTGGAGGATGACCAACAAGACAGAGATAAGGAACAAGAGCCTGAAGAACAACATATCGAGTCTTTGAAATCTGATCAATCAATACATTTGAAAACATCTGAAGGGTCTAAAGAGCTTGAGGAAGAAGAAGAAACGGTGCTTGGCAGTTCAACCACATTTGATGCCAAACTGGTGTCTGAAGAACCAACAATGGAGGAGACCGTTGTTTCAAGTGAGGACGTAAAAGGTTCCCCCACTACACAGCTGAACGCAGATGTTGTTGAAAGTAAACTTGATGTCTTGGATATTCTTGGAACTGTAGAAACCATCTTTCATGACAAAGAGCAGAAAATGAAAAGCAAAGTGAAAGCTCAAAAGGTACTTGACGCATAGGAAGTGCTAGCACAAAGCTTCCAGTTGTCCGCCCTATAGCAGTGTTGGCTTTGAGCTTGTGACTTTGCCTTTCCAGACCCGGAGTATCTGCTTTAGTCCCATAGCAACTTTGTCTTTGTATTGCACCCTCTCCATCCTGCATTTAAAAATGTTTTTGTTGTTTAGCTATGTGTTTTCTATGGCATCAACATCTCTTTGTTGTTTCTGTAGACGTCTGGCCGTGGTTCTGGTACCCCGTCTCAAAGAGAACATGAGCTCCAAAAAGAGAACCTCAGGTTGTCCACAGAGAACCTGGAGCTTCGTTTCCAACTGGAGCAAGCACACAAGGACCTGCCTCGATTAAAAGTATACAGTAAAATCTAAATTATTGATGTTAAACAAAACATTTGAAGAGTTCAGATGCAAAAACACCACCTCCATCAAAAATGAGATATTGAGCGAATGCTGTCTGCACATAGTATAAGTTCATCAAATACTTTCTCTTCAAATCCGCTAAATCCCAGAGTCAGCCCATTTAAAAATACCAGTCCGTTGGCAGAAACCACTAAACGGGTCAATGGCGTGACGGGTCATTTTTCTGTCCAAAGGCCTTAATAATAATAAAAAACAAAGATATGACAGTCAAAGTATGTAAGGTAGTACAACTAGATCACTTTTATTGAATCCAAAAGGTTTTAATTATATTTTGCTACATATAAAGGTATTTTAAAGATTTTGAAGTGTCAAAAGGTCATTCGGTTTAACCGTCCAAAGGCCAATACAGCCATTTCATTTGTGATTAAAATATCTTAAAATGTAATAAATGTATATATTTTTTATTCTGGCATGATTTTATAACATCATATATCAACATAGTGCAAAATGGTATTAAAATTATGTGTAGAAGTGCTTTGTTATGAGAAAGAATGTCCGGAAAAATGAATTTCATTGATGTCATTTGGAGTAACCAATATAAAGGGACCATTTTGGATCAAGTCAAGCGGTCAGTATCATGAGACAGGATGTGACATCATTCAGACACCTGCACAGGACCACATGATCATGAAGCAAAGTAACTAACTCTCTCTTAAATATATGAAAGAATCCTGTTTTCACTTGCTCAAACACATGTCCCGAAATATCAGGTCATTCAGTACAACCGCTATAAAACAGCTATTTTAAAAATTTGCACTAAATATAAAATGTTTGTTTGTCCTTTTGCAGCTAGCTAGCAAGCTAACTAGCTAGCTAGCTAGATATCAGCCTGTTAGCATTGTTTGAAAATATCATCACTCGGTATAACCAAAAGTGTCATTCGGTCAAACCGAAATTTTGGTTAAACCGAATAACTTTTTTGATCTTGTAAAAAATGACAAAAGCAGTGTTAATTGACTATAAAAACCACATAATCTCATTGTTAACACTTAATAACTTCAAAATTAATTATGTCTCCATTATGTTTTTTTACACTTTTAAAAACCTTATTCGTCAATGACCCAAACCCCACTTCCCTTTGTCAGCCAAAGTCCACGCAAGAACCAATCGGAAGACGCAAATCGAATCATATGATTTCAAGATAAATGAAGGTGTGCGTGTGAGCCAGCTTTCAATTGCAGAGCTGCAAGTTTTTATCATGTTTTGTCCATTGTTACAATGGCAATGACAGGATTTCGCAAGTAGCAAGTAAACACAACAGTGTTCCTTTTGCTGCTGTAAAACTGACAGAAATGGACGTTTTACTGTGTCTTGATGTCCAAAGATCAAAAAATCACACATGGACAAAAGACAGTCAAATTTGTTAAATACCAATGAATTGATTAAAGTGACATTTTTGAAAATAAGGCATTTCAATAACTGACTAATGACCTTTTCATTGTCAAATTACTGAACCTAAACATAGGAGCCTGGTAAAAAATGCTCATTTAAAAGAAAAGATGTCAGACGGACTTACAGGTTTTTGCATCTGAACCCTTCATTTGAACACCCTAGCAACTGCATAACTTACTAACATTTTATTGTGAAAACTAAAATTCTAATAAAACCTGCATCATTTAACCTAAATTATTATTCAATCTGTTGCACTTACTTTCCTCTCCCTGTAATGAAAGGATCAAGTGTCTGACCTGAAAGAGATGTGCAGTGTTTTGAAGAAGGAGAAAGCTGAAGTGGAGAAGAGACTCAGTCATATTCGTGGGGTAGGTAGCAGCATGTCTGAGCTCTTAAAACACTGATCCTCTCATCTCCCTCATTCATATTTTTTGCTCCTCTCATACAGTCTGGCCGCAGCGGGAAAACCGTACCTGAGCTGGAGAAGACTATCGCACTGATGAAGAAGGTAGTGGAGAAAGTTCAGAAAGAGAATGAGAGCTTAAAGAAGACATCAGAGGTTAATGTGCGGGAGCAGCTTGTAAAACTGGAACAGGACCATGTGAAACTCAAGGTGCATTTTGTGAACATGTTCAATAACAAACTACCATTCACAAGTTTGGGGTTGGTAAGATTTTTTTTAATGTTTTTTAAAGCTCATGCTCACCAAGGCTGACTCAAAAATACAGTAAAATCAGGAATATTATGAAATGTTATTATAATTTAAAATAAGTTTTGTATTTATATATATATTTTAAATATAATTTATTCCTGTGATGGCAAAGCTGAATTTTCAGCATAATTTCTCCAGTCTTCAGTGTCACTTGATCCTTCAGAACTCATTCAAGGGGCTGTTTACACGACGCCGTTTTCAACTAAAAACGAAAAACAAAAATGATGCGTTTTGGCTGTTAAATTTACACGACAACGGCATTTTGGTGGCCTGAAAACGCAAACTTATGAAAACGGGTTGCAAAGTGTACGTTTTTGAAAACGATACAGTTGTCATCTCCGTGTAAACTGCAAAAACGCAAATCTGTGATAACGGTCACCGGTGACGGCTTCCACATGCGTATTACGTGTTTAGTCTATTCACCTTATTTTTCATCAAAGAAATAAAGTTTTTTCTGTAAATTTGCGAGACTTATAAGCCGCTATAGGGAAATAACGAGAAGAGTATCAAAGTGCAGTAAACTGTAAAAAATAAGGTGGATAGTCATGCGCGAGGTGAGTTCTCTGTATGTGCGCAGGCGCGTAGTCTTTCTTTACAAAGTGATATCGCCAAGTACTTTTCTGGAATGCGTTATACATCGCCGTTTGCGCGGATCCGTGTGAACAGGGATAGTTTTGAAAACGTTGTCATCTGTACAAAGAAACTTTTAGGTTTTTAGTACATCATTGTTGTGTAAACGTACGCTAATATGCTAATTTGCTGCTCAAGAAACATTTCTTATCATTATCAGTGTTGAAATCAGTTATCCTGCTTAAAGGGATAGTTCACCCAAAAATGAAAATTTGCTGTTAATTTACTCACCCTCAGGCAATCCAAGATGTAGGTGACTTTTTTTTTTTTTTTTTCTTCAGTTGAACAGTAAAGAAGATTTTGAGATGAAACTGTGGTCCTTGGTGATTCGTATAATGCAAGTCAATGGCTACCATCACTTTGAGAGTCAACAAAACATACAGGCAAAACGAATTTAATACCTGTGGCTCCTGATGGATACACTGAGGTCTTATGATGCAAAACGATTGGTCTGTGCAAGAAACTGAACATTATTTACAGCATTATTACCTGTAATCCACAGTCTCGGCAAACGGTCCTGAGCGCTATATGACGTATGCGCGGGAGCTCAACAGCAAATTTTTATTTTTGGGGTGAACTATTTTTGTGGAAACGATACATTTTATTTCAGGATTCTTTGATGAATAGAAAGTTCAAAAGAACGGCATTTATAGAATAGAAAGAAAAATAGAAATTTGTAACTTTTGATCAATTTATTGAATCTTTGCTAAATATGAATATTAATATAAAAAAATCCTACTGACCCCAAACTTTTGAACGGTAGTGTATCTGTATAAAAATGTTTCCATAAATAAAACCACAATGGACTGAAAATTTAGCACAGAGTTTTAACTGTTTTATTTGTGGAACAACACAAGATAGTGATATCGTTTTGTTCAAGTACGTCATTCTTTTATACATTTATTATCTGTAATAATGTGCAACTCAATTTTTTTCTTTTTCTTTTTTTTTACAGTCAGAATATGAAAAGCTGAAAGGAAAACAAGAGGAACAGCTAAACGCAAGACTTGAGTCAAAAACCAAGGGCATTGAGAAAATCATGATGGAAAATGAACGCTTACGTAAAGATATTAAAAAGGTTTTTTTTTTGTTTTTTTTTTAAATAATTTTCATTACCTTCATGTCAGTAAAACTTTAATGTATGTGCCCACGTCTAAGATACATGTTTTTGTGATAAATAACAGGAAGCAGAAGCTGCAGAAAAGCTGAGGGTCGCAAAGGCCAGCCTTGAAGTAGCCAATGAGAAACTAAAGGCGGAGCTTGAGGAGACAAATCAGAGACTGTTTTTAGTGCAATCGAAGGGGTCATCTTTAGAGGGGGCAGACAGCAAAACCTGGAAGTCTTCAGTTGTCACTAGGTAGTACATTTGAATACTACTTTATCAATTTCATCATCATGTACTGTAAGTTTATTATTCATTTTTCCCTTCACAGGTTATTTGAAAACAAGATGAAAGGTCTTGAGACTGAAATCACTAAGAAAAACTCCAGCATATCAGAACTAAAGATACAGCTAAAAGAGGCTAATGAGAAACAGCATGCCACACAACACACTGTCAGCCAGCTGAAGGAACAAGTGAGACACTGATCCTTCTTCAACTATTTATCAAAATCGCCATATTCTGCCATGGCTGTATAATTAAAGCTGGAATACATAAGGTTCCTGTGTGAGTTTTTTGGTGTTTGGAACGACTTGAAAGTCTGGTAGTGTCTGAACCTCAATTGTTTAGTGTATGATGCCCAGTTTTTTCTCTGTAACCATTTACAAAGTCATGAAATGGATGTCCAGTGTTTTAAAATCTGTTTTGTTTTCAAAAGCTGTGTAGTGTATTCCAGCTTTAACATGCACATTGACTTTTTCCCAGAGATCTAATAACCTAATGTGTATTAACAGGTGGAACTGCTTAAAAATATCCCTGTGGAAGCGACCACTGACAAAGGGCTTGCCAGAGAGTATCAGTCTGTGAGGTGAAGCACTCAACAGGCAGAATATCCATTGACTTCAAAGTACACAAAACGACTCGATACTCAATCATTGCCAAATATGTCCCATTTAGATTGGCCAGTAAACAACTTGAGAGGGAGAAAGCTCAACTTCTTCGCCAGATCCAAAGGTACGACGAGCAGTTTGGAACCAGCAAAGTAGGACCAGGTAAGATCACCATTTATTTATTTTTTTGAAGAATTTCATATTGTACAAGACGACATGATGCATATATGTCATGCTTGTCCAATTTTGTAGGATACAATGAGCTTCAGGAACAAATTAAGGCCGCAAATACCGAAAAGAAGAAATTACAGGTATTCCAAGAGAAAAATCTCTAAATAATCTGCTGTTTTTAAATCAAGTCACATTATAAATGCTTTCATTTTAGGATGAAGTGAGGGAACTGACACAAGAGCTGAAAAGCTTTGACCCGACATTTTTTGAGGAACTTGAGGATCTTAAATTTAATTACAATGAGGAAGTGAAGAAAAACATCATCCTGGAGGAACAGCTGAAGAAGCTGTCAGATCGGTTTGGTGTGGCGGTTCCCGTAGACGTGTCTATCAGCTAACAGACATCAGATCATTTTTCAGGTCATTAGATTTTATTGCTACTGCTTATTTAGAGCAAAATATGTACATGTAACAATGTTACTTCACTTTATATTCAAGTACAATTAAGTTGAAGTGTTTTATAAATAGAAGTAGGAACATATTTATTTTTTAGTAAAATATTAAGACATTTTCATATAAAGTTTGGTTTTACAATATTTGTTATTTGTGGCCTTACTAGCAAGAACTGAAACTGAAAGGTTTTTTTCTTTTTGTATATACAGGTGCTGGTCATATAATTAGAATATCATCAAAAAGTTCATTTTTTTATTATAAATTATTTTTAAAAATGAAACTTTCATATATTCTAGATTCCCTACATGTAAAGTTAAACATTTCAAAAGTTTTTTTTTTTTAATTTTGATGATTAGAGCGTACAGCTCATGAAAGTCCAAAATCCACTATTTCAAAATATTAGAATATTTCCTAAGATCAATCAAAAAATGGATTTGCAAAACAGAAAAGTTCAAGTTCTTTAAAGTATGTTCTTTTGTGCACTCAATACTTGATCGGCAGGACATATTACAGCAAATGACTTGCTCCTAGCACAAATTACAGCATCAGTGAAGTGTGGCATGGAAGTGATCAGCCTGTGGCACTGCTGAGGCACTATTGAGCCTTCAGATCATCTGTATATTGTTGGATCGACTGTTTCTCATCTTTCTCTTGAAAATATCCCATAGATTCAGGTCAGGCATATTGGCTGGCCAATAAAGCACAGTAATATCATGCTCAGCAAACCACTTGAAAGTGGTTTTTGCACTGTGGACAGGTGCTAAAGTCCTGCTGGAAAAGGAAATCAGCATCTCCATAAAGCTTGTCAGCAGATGGAAGCATAAAGTGCTCCAAAATCTCCTGGAAGATGGCTGCATTGACTTTGCACTTGATAAAACACAATGGACCAACACCAGCAGACGTCACGGCCCCCCCAAATCATTATTGACTTCAGAAACTTCACACTAGACTTCAAGCAGCTTGGATTCTGTGCCTCTCCAGTCTTCCTTCAGACTCTGGGACCATGATTTCAACATGAAATGCAAAATTTACTTTTATCTGAAAAGAGGACTTTCGACCACTGTTCACTGTCCAGTTCTTTTTCTCCTTAGCCCAGGTAAGATGCTTCTGACATTGTCTCTGGTTCAGAAGTGGCTTGGTAGTCCTTTTCCTGAAGATGTCTGAGTGTGGTGACTCTTGATGCGCTGACTCCGGCTTCATTCTACTCATTGTGAAGCTCTCCCAAGTGTTTGAATTGGCTTTACTTGACAGTATTCTCAAGCTTGCGGTCATCCCTGTTGCTTGTGCACCTTTGCCTACCCAATTTCTTCCTTCCAGTCAACTTTGCATTTAATATGCTTTGATATACACTCCGTAAACAGCCACCCCATTCAGTAATGACCTTCTGTGACTTACTCTCTTTGTGGAGGGTGTCAATGATTGTCTCCTGGACCATTGCCAAGTCAGCAGTCTTCCCCATTAGTGTGGTTTCAAAGAACAAAAGATACCCGGAATTTATACTGTAGGGATGGTCATTTAATGAAACTCAAATGTAAATATTCTAATATTTTGAGATACTGGATTTTGGACTTTCATGAGCTGTACGCTCTAATCAACAAATTAAAAAAAAAAAAACTTTTGAAATGTTTTACTTTACATGTAGGGAATCTAGAATATATGAAAGTTTCATTTTTTAAAATAATTTACAATAAAAAAAATGAACTTTTTCACGATATTCTAATTATATGACCAGCACCTGTATAATTATCAATCACTGCCTCATTTTTGAGGCTCCTTAGATGTAATAAACAGTTCCATTTATTTATATACATATTCCTGAACGTCCTCTGAAACCTATTTAAAAAAAAACAAAAAAACTACCATTCTCTAAAAGAAAGGAAAAAGTGCAAAATATAAAGCAATCACAGCATTGGCATACATCACATACCTAAGTGCATATATGAGCAAGGTGTCAATGGGAATACCGAACAGGCAGTTTTGACCAATATTGAGTGTTGGCAAACCAGTCTTCACTCTGGTTAAAAACAGATGTAGTAGGAATGTTTGGTAGTTTAATTTTATGGGATCAGGATTGAAACTGAATGTCCTGCATGCAGCTGAAGGGTTGTCCATTTATGTTGGAGAATGATTTGAACAAGTCCTTCTCGGAAGCATCTGGATCACATGTTGTTTCGTCTACGTGGACGACCACAGGCCTGGTGTTCAGGAAGGTGTCACCAACAGGCCATTTCAGACCGAGATGATGGCGGTGTATCTGAAGATAAGATTTAAAGGGTTAGTTTACCCAAAAACAAAATTTCTTTCATTAATTAGCATGTTGTTCTAAACCCGTAAAACCGTTGTTCATCTTCGGTACACAAATTGAGATATTTTTGATGAAATCCGAGAGGTTTCTGATCCCCAAGAGAAAGCAATGTAATTATTACCACATTCAAGGTCCAGAAAAGTAGTAAAGACATCATTAAAATAGTCCATGTGACTACAGTGGTTCAACCTTAATGTTATGGAGCGACGAGAATATTTTTTGTGCGCCAAAACAATTTCAACAATTTCTTCTCTTCCCTGTCAGTCTCCTACGCTGTTTACATTGTAGACACAGTGCAGCACTTCCAGGTTCTACGTCAGAACGCCCTTTAACATTATTTAATCTGAGGAAAATGTGGAAAATAGCAACAGAAGAGTGGCCTTTACTTATGATCCCCTTATTTACCTTAATCAGTGTCCCGTCATCACAGTGCCAAACAATTCCCTCCACTCGCCCCTCTTGACATTCCTGAAACCAGGAATAAAGCTGCTGAAATTCCACTGGAGGAGGGTTCCGGATACGCAGGACCCCGTGAGGCACCAGAACATGGACTGGATGCTTCTTACTTCCCAAACCTACAGAATCCCATAGTTAGTTGCATCCAAAACCAATAGAATTCCAGTTGGTTTCTTACTTCCTAAACATTAACACTACCATTCAAAAGATATTATTGCTTTTATTCCTCAAGGATGCATTAAATTGATCAAAACTGACAGTTTTAAAGTTTGATGGAAATAAAATGTGATGTTATTTCCATCAAGAGGTGCATCATTTTTTGGTCAAGATCTTGTATTGACAATGCAAGAGGTGAGCACTCTGTAAAGTCTCCTCCAGCACATCCCAAAGACTTACACTGAGGTTAAGGTCAGGATTCAGAGGTGCCAATTCATGTGTGAAAATGATTCTTCACGCTCTCTGAACCATTCTTTCACAATTTTAACCTTGATTAATATTGGCTTTGTCATCCTGGAATATGGCCATGATGTGTCTTCCTACATGGTTGTTTAAGAAATGAAAAGCTACACACTCCATCAGTTAGGGTTAAAACACTGTTGCAAAACATAAAATGCTAGAAACATAATAATCTCTGTAATAAATGATCCATTTATAGATTAAGCATTTGCCTATTAAAATCCAAACAGCGATGGCCAGGCAGTCTTCTTTCAAAAACATTTTTAAAAAAATACTTGCCATATGGATTTCCATTAACGTTGGTCCCAATAAGCTCAAGGGTTTGCTCCATGAGGTCTGCCAGAGGAATGCTGACAATTTCAAGCAATCCTTCATCATCCTCATGTGTCTTCAGGACAAGGGCAACACCAACATCATAGTTGACCACAGAGGCGTGCCAGCAATACTGCTTGTTGGTATGATCCACCGGAACCCAACCTTCATGACAAAGAGATATAACTATGCCATCAGCTGTCTTTATTTTCAAGTACAGCATAACATGCAACAAGAAGATGAGAAACAAGCGTGTTTCAGAGACACCAACCCACCAGGTATGTGTCCATGTTCATCAGGCACTGGATGGCCATTCTCATGCTTGACTCTGTGAGCAGCGATCCAGGATTCTGGCACTTCTCGGAAATCTTCATCTACGTTCCACACAAATCCTGTGATTTAGCAGAGAATCAAAAATATCTGATGTTTAACACTTTTCATTCTCATTCACTGATTTGAGACAGTTTCTTGTTGAAATAACACTATAATGTTCATTCTAATATTTATACAAGTTAAATAGCAAGACAAGATAATTTTTTTTAAAAATCTCAAATTATTTAGACCGAAATACCTTTACAGGTCTTCTGCGAATACTGATACTTTTTGAATCTCTTGTCCGCCTGCTTGGTTGGTTTCCGATCCAAGCGAGCCCAGAGACAAGGTTCTCCTTAAAAAAAAAAAAAGGAATTATTACTTTTATTCAGCAAGGACAAATTAAATTAGTCAAAAACTGAAACATGTTACAAAAGGTTTCTTCTGTTCTTTTGAATTTACTATTCAATAAAGAATCCTGGAAAAAATGTCTCTCACATTGTTTCCACAAAAAATATCCACACCCGTAGGACCTTCGTTCATCTTCAGAACACAAATTAAGATATTTTTGTTGAAATCCGATGGCTCAGTGAGGCCTGCTCAGCCAGCAATGACATTTCCTCTCTCAAGATCCATAAAGGTACTAAAAACATATTTGAATCAGTTCATGTGAGTACAGTGGTTCAATATTAATATTATAAAGCGACGAGAATATTTTTGGTGCGCCAAAAAAACAAAATAACGACTTATATTAGTGATGGCCGATTTCAAAACACTGCTTCATGGAGCTTCGAAGCGTTATGAATCGGCGTTGCGTGTCAAACCACCAAACTGCTGATTCGACACGCTGATTCATAACACTTCGAAGCTTTACATTAATACATTAATGGATCTTGAGAGAGGAAATGTCATTGCTGACTATGGAGGCCTCACTGAGCCATCAGATTTCAACAAAAATATCTTAATTTGCGTTCCAAAGATTAACGAAGGTTTTACGGGTGTGGAACGGCATGAGGGCGAGTAATAAATGACATTATTTTCATTTTTGGGTGAACTACCCCTTTAAGCAGCATGACTGTTTTCAACATTGACAATAATAAGAAATGTTTCCTGAGCACAAACAATCAGCATATTCAAATGATTTCTGAAGGATCAAGTTAAGATTCAGCTTTGCTATCATCACAGAAATTAGTTACATTTTAAAATATATTAAAGCTGCAGTCGGTAAGTTTTGCCTCTTTGTCGCCATCTCTGTTTGAAACCTGCAATTGCAGTTATTTGTGGAATTACCATCTTTACGTGGGTTGTGCATCGGCACGGCTCCTCAGCGCGGATGAATCTAATGTTTTGAGGAGGATGTGTGGCTGACAGTCACTGCACCTCTGGATACTGTACTTCGGAATCACAGATTGTAGTCTTGGAAGTATGACCAAAATAAGAATTTACCAGAAAATGTCATCTGAACAAGTAAGCAACAAATCTGCCACATCTGTTTTGACCAACTGAGGGGGAAAAAAAAAGCATTACAATAAATTGCGCTGCCAATGGTGATTAAACCTAACGAGCTCGGATCACGTCAAACCATGCAAATTATTATTATTGTTATACTTTGTTCTCAAATTGTTAATGTTAACAACATCAGCATTGCGTGACTACGTGTAGTGTGTATTAGCGTTACTTGTAGATTTCAATTTCTGTACAGTCTAATCTCTAACGATAATTTGTCATACCATACAATCCGCTATCAAAATTTAAGTTTAATTGTTCCAGCTGCTGTGAGAAAAGGCTATAAATGATCCGTCACCTGCAGCATCCTCACATGATATAGCCTACTAGCTGGGACTCCTTTCTTTATGTAAACAGACATGAAGTAATGATGCAAAGACGAACGGCTGCATGCTCGAATTTCCCGCGGAAACCTACCAGTACCACCCGAATTAGAAAACATTATTACAAGCTTACCGTTGTGAATCGCGCTAAGGTAAGGACTGTTTTGAACACTGGCTGGTTATGTACTTGCTCAAAAATTGATTCTGGATCATTTTTAACCAAAAAAAAAGTTACGGACTGCAGCTTTAAAATAGAACAGTCTTTTATTGTAAAATCATTTATTTTTGATCAAAGAAATGGTGTCACCGGTTATGAGTCATTTAAGAGCCAGATTCTACCGTTGTAAGTGGTGACATAGCAGCATGTCCCATCAATCTTCTCAGTTGCTACCGCACAGTGAATTCCTGATGCAAGAGCAGCAGGGTTCACGTTCTCAGTGGCCACCACCTGGAACTGCTGCACGGGAATAAGAGAAGCAAGTAAAATCTGCTAATAATCAGTCCAATCTACTGTTTACAATGCAGGATGCAATATATTTTTTTGTACGTTTAATATAATTGTATAGCACTTTTAGAGTAGCCTGTTGCTTTTAAATAGGCTTTATGAATAAACTTTTTGACATGCATATAGCTTAGGGGGCAGTTTTTCCTTACAATGCACTTACTAAAATAATAATGAAAATACGAATATATATGAAAAACGATGACGCTGACGAGTAACGAGAAAGCATGCGCCATATTCTAATGCACTGCCTCGTTTTGCAATCGTAATGCATTTACAACGTTTAAAGGGTTTTGGTGATAAAACAACATGTACTGTAACACAAATGCAGATTTTTTTTTTCCACCCACCTGACAGTCGCGTTTTCTGGATGGTTCGTTTCTCACTTCCGTCAGGAAAACACATGGAATCTTCTGCTGCACTGAACCCAGACGGCGCATTATCACTGATGTTAATCAGCTTTAATTAACGGTGTGTTGCTTTACAGACTGAATATGGACTGATTTCAACACATTATCAGATCAGCCATTCACATGGTCCAGTGCTATTTTGTTCAGATTTCCTCTCATTCTGTAGACTGTAATGTTAAGTTGATCATTGTCGCCATCTATTGGAACGGAGAATGAACTGTTTGTTTTTATATTGAGCAGGTTTTTTGTGCATGAAAGCCCTTTTCTAACACAGACTTTTTAATGTTTTATTTTAAAACAGTTTAACACATAAATAAATGAAGAGAGGTTTAAAAAATACGCTTTCATGTACATGGAGCGGGTCGTCGCATATGGGGGCGCCATTTTGTAATTAACCGACTCGCGTCTCTTCAGTGACAATACTTTCACACGAGGAATAAATCTATCATCGCTGCCTGCGAAAAGCGAATTTCAACATTGTCATTGGAAACTGACATTTTGAAACAATACTTCTGCTTTGACTTCATGCTCCATCATCAGTTCAGTTTTGAACTCAAGATAAATATATCCAGTTTAGTTAACTAAACAGTTAACCTGCATAATGAGAATTCGCATTCACAGGCATATTTACGATCCTCATATTATAAAACTTGAGAAAAAAAAAAAAGTCCTCCAAAAGTATTATCTTTAATAAATCTCTTGTTTAAACAGAAAGTGTATAAACAATTTAATGCCAACAACTTTAATGACATGATGAGTCTATGGACAGCCTCTCAAGCGCATCATATGCAATAATGACTTCTCATTAAATAACATTTTATATTACAAAGGTAGAATCTTCTCATGCCTGTTAAAAGCACACAATTAAGCCTATTAAGTAAATATATACACATGCCTTTACCATTTGCGTTATTATAGTTTTACTTTCTGTACCATGTAACTTGTTTTAGGCCAGAAAATACCTTATCCTGGCAAAGTGCGAAGTTCCATAGGTAACAACCAGAGGTGGGTCTGTAAAGCACAAGTTAACCAGTATGAACCCACTATGAACTCTATTTTCCAACTGATGCCAGAATCTATTTGATGTCTCCATCAGGCTTCATGCTGAAGGCTTCCAGGCGCTCGCTCTCGGGCAGCAGGTTGTTGAGACGCTCCATCAGTGGGATCGTCTGGTCGATGCCCATCTGGATGCGTCTCAGAATCATCGACATCTCATTGACCTTTTGGATCTGTTCGGCATACTTGGCGTAACGCTTTTGCCTGTCCTGCATGATGCTGAATAGCGCCTCCACTGACAGATCCATCTGAGAGAGGAAAAAAAATTAGCATTTAAAGAAGCTTGTATAAAGTTACAGTACAATCCAGCATTAAATAATGGTTAATACCTCTTTGATCCTCTTGACCAGAGCATTCTGGTCAAAGGCAACAGCCTCCGCACACTGGTGTAGATGATCCTGATATCGGACACACAGCTGCAGGACCTGTGCGGAATCCAGCTTTTCTAAACAGACAGTGCTTGGGGAGGTTTGCCCACTGAGCACACCTAAGAGGATGACACCAATATTACGCTCAAATTGTGATTCATATCATTATGAACTAAGGCTGGGTTGACACAAGTTTCATGACTCAATTAGATTCTGATTCATTTGAATATTTGACCAGTGTTGGGAAAGTTACTTTTAAAAGTACTGCATTACAATATTGCGTTACTCCCTAAATCCTTTTTATGAAAAGTAATGTGTTACATTACTTTTTCTCATCTGTTTGTTTTTATAACAAAAAAAGTTTGATTTTTGGCAAATGTAAAGGCCCTTTTTACACCAAAAGTGAAATGAATAAGCCTCAGGCTGAAGGAAATGAATTTTTACGCCTGTACAGTAGAGGGCGCAGCTCAAACAAACCTTTCAGCTGTGCTGCCACTCTGGATTAAAGAAGAATAGGACACAGGAGAAGGAAGTTCAACACTCTTATTTCTAAAATCTAAATCTAAAGTAATTTTTGCTTATTAGTATGGTTGAATTAGATCATTGAAGGTCAGCAGCAAAGACATTGGTTAATAAAGTGAGATGAAATACATAAAGTATATTTGTGTAATTTAATATAGTTAATTTTTACAGGTTTGCGGAAAAATTGAGATTGCATTTCAGTGTTTTTATTCATTTTGAAGAATACTGAATGTTTTTGTGCGAGTGAGACGAGTAAATGCATGTTCACATTTAGTCTAGAACTACAATAACCATCATGTTCAACACAACACAACTTGCATTACTTATTTTGAAAAGTAACTCAGATATTTTGTTGTAAATTGAAAAAGTAATGCGTTACTTTACTAGTTACTTGAAAAAGTAATCTGATTACATAACTCAAGTTAACAAAACATTTAACAACAGAGTCCAAATACAATTGCTAGTTAATTTTAGATAAAATAATCAACACTTAAATAAAATGTTGAATAACTTGAGTTGTATACAAACATTTTAATTATCAACTTTTTAATGATATAATTATGTTTCTATGGAACCTTATTTCCATCACGGAGTAAAGGTAATCGCGACTTTTTATCTCAGAATTCTGACCATTTTTATCTCAGAATTCGGAGAAAAAAAGTCAGAATTGTGAAATAAAAAGTTGCAAACATTACTATTTTTATTTCGTTGCAAAAACAAGCTTCCATATGTTTTACACTCCAACTTGTTATTGAAATATAAATATTTAAACAGTGGCAGTCATTTTCATTAAAGATTTATTTAAAGATACATTAAGTAATGAAGACATCACTAACAGGTTAAGTAAAAAAAAATAATGAATATGTAATATATTGTATATATTTATCACAATGCTCCTCTTTAGAGATTTTTTTCTAGTTGACTGATTGGTTCAAGCTACAGTGATCTGTAATGCCACATTAAAGAATATCAAAAGAACATTTATTGTTTGAATTTCATAATAAAATTGACCGAATTTGGAAGCTGAGACTGTTCATAAAGTAACAAAGAACATGCGTGCGATTTATTAGATGGGAGATGCACTACAAAGTTGATCATTCATCAACTGAAAAGAGCGTAGACTAAAAAAATTGATCTTGGGATTTCACAAATCGATATCCGTTCATCAAAATTAAGATCAATTAAAACTGATTAATCAATATTGTCAACCCAGCCCTATTCTAAACTATTTATTTGCCTATAACCTAAACTAACAGCATGATTGTTAGCATCAGATTAGTTGGCATTTGGACTGCTGCTTACCTTTTAGAAGAGGCTGAAAGGTGGGAATTTCTTGTAGCTTTATTACATCTGGATCATTATGGATATTCCGTAACGACTGAGTTCCTTGGGCAACAACTACTATGTCATCCATTTTGGCTCTTTGCTTGGCTGGAGAGGGTACAACTGAAACAACAAGATAGAACTTACTGACAGGTAATGGTGGCAGAATATACACAACACAAGAAACATCTCCATTTTAACAGATATATGTCTATAACAAAAACTGACAAATTACAGATAATGATGCCATTCCCATGTATAAAAATCAGCTGATATTATGCTGAGTACCTGAAGCACTGAAGTCTGAATGTTTATGTTCAGCATCTCCACTCTGTTCAGCACCCATGGTGCACTGCAGTCTAAGCAGTCAACGCAAGCACTGAAGAAAAAAGACAACACAATTTTATATATATATATATAATATATGTATAGATATAGATATATGTGTGAACAAAGATTATGCATCTAGGATCTAATACAGAAGTACGATTCAAATATGGTTCTTAAAATTTGATTTAAGAACCATACACGATACATTTTTCAAGATAAATAAACTACATATGCTTTACTTACCTTGATGTTGATGTTTTAGTTGTTTAACGGCTGTCTGTCTACGTGTGGCGATTTCATTCGGCTGTTTTGTTTGAATGAAAGGCTTGCTAATGTGTTACATTGTAGCTTACGTAAATTACACACACCGTAAGATGTCAAATCACACAATACTGACAGCAGATAACGTGTAAAGTTGCTATATTTTTCAGTAAATAAGGTAACAATCACTAGCGGTACAAATGAAACATCCGGTCTAATAACATGAGACGCGTGATGATGACGCCATAGGTTTGTTTTCATGTGACCGTTCAACCATGTACGAAATTATTTGTTTTCTATCTCGTATCCATAACAGACTTTAATTTACAACTAAAATAAAAAGCACTTTTCTTTAATATTAATTAATTATTATAATTTATTATAGCCTACTTTATATACACATAAGTGATAATCAATATAAATATTTTAAGAATTATATAAATTATTAATATTATATTGTTAATAAGTATTATATACTTATTATATAATTAATTAATTATAATTATTCTTTCTAAAATTATTATTTAAATCTAAAGTATTTTTGTCAACATTAGTTATTTTTAAACATTCCTGCGGTGTGACAAATAAACTGCATGAATAATAAATTTAACAACATAGCAAAATAGCAACACAATAAAATTATAAAATAAATGTGTACATTTATTTAAACAGTCACCATTTGTATTAAATAAAATAAACTATTAAGAAAACTGTAATACTGTTAAATATTAAATATTTGGGGGGGAAATCCTGAAATTCTTCCCCATTTGCTTGTCTCCGCTACCGACTGCCCCTTCTTTGTTTTCAACAGGATAGACACATTCCAACTGTTAAATTAATTTATTAAAATTCGTCATTTCTCTCTCAAAAAAAATAAAAAGATTTTAAGCTAACAATTCTTAGCAATCTCATCAATTTCTCCATTGAGCAAGAACATTAGACAATGCAGCAAGCAACATGCGATTGAGAACCACCCCTTACTGGGATCATCAGCCATGTCGGTGAATCGCAATAAACCCTGTTTGATTGGCTACTCTATATGTCAATCATTCCGCCGTGAAATGTAACTTCCATTCTGATTGGCCAAAACAAGTGCACCTATATATCCAAAGATCCTATTGGTGGAAAATATAGGTTAGTGGTCCGACAGTCACACGAAGGAAAGAAAAGTAGGTCAGAGACTGATTCCGTTTATGTCACAGTTCCTCACGGACCGGACGTCAAATAACCGAAATAATCTGTGATGTTCAGCTTTTCCTCCGGTAAGTGTGACGTTTTGATGTTTGACAATTATCTCTAAGTATCGCGTACCGCGTATCGATGTATTATGTGCGGTTTTTGTCCTCTCGCATATTGATTTCAGTAGGAGGGGCGTTTGTGACATTTCTCAGGTTGAATACCTTAGAACCGATGCAGCTGGCACCACAACAAAAACAACCACGGTTTCAGTGATTTAGTAAGAAAGCCATCAATCACAGAAGAACGTAGCCACAAACCCACACCCATCATCGATGTGAGGTTAATGATCTGCGTCCCCTTTAAGTCGGTTGAATAGAGGGAGCGCAAGTGTACTTGAGCCTCCTGTGTGGGTTGGTCACTTCAAAAGATACTTGCATTTACATTATGTCTGCTGTCTTCGGCTTTTAAATTGGGGCTCTCGGATCCGTACGTAGACAGCATTTTGTGAGGCTTCGTAGGCTCTCACAAGTGATGCTTTCTAGGTAGGCAGCTCGCTATGGTTTGAGTCAGGGATACATGTTAATCAGTGGCGTCGTTATGCTTCCGATTGCGGTTTACCCAAGTCCGTTTTATTATCGTTGTAAAGATACCAGTTTAAAGGTTGTGAGGTTGGTCACCATGTAAATGTGTCCTTTTTTTAACAGTGGGGTCCAAAAATCCATTAAAAAGATGTCTTTTTTAAACCTGGAATATTTAAGATTACTGTATTGTAAGATTGTACCAAGCAATGCAAGCAAATTTTTGACATTGACCTTGTAAACTCCTTTTTTACAAACGGTCAGATGTTCTTGCTTCCACTGAAGCACACAATGTTCTTTCCATCACTCTTAGGTTATGTTGGGTAAAGTTTCAATTTAGCTTTTCCCTTAAATTTTTATGCTGATAATATAATTTGTAATGTCAAAAAAGAGGGAAAATGCAAAATAGAAATTGCAGACGGGGCTAGTTGTCACATTTGTGCTTTAGTGAATATGTTTGAGCATGGGTTTATATTTGAAAGATCATTTCTGTATAGGCACAAACCTTAAACTATTGACTACAAAAAGCTTGAACATTTCTACCAAGAAAAAAAAAAAGATACAGTTCATTTAACATATGTTTCCCAATTGCTTAAAGGGTTAGTTCACCCAAAAATGAAAATTCTGTCATTAATTATTCACCCTCATGTCGTTCCACACCCGTAAGACCTTCAGAACACAAATTAAGATATTTTTGATAAAATCCGATGCCTCAGTGAGGCCTGCATTGAGAGCAAGTTAACTTAGACTTTCAAACGCCCAGAAAGCTACTAAAGACGTATTTAAAACAGTTCATGTGACTACAGTATAAGTGTTTCGAAATTTCAATAGTTCACATGACTTTGGCAGTTTGATTCACGCTCCGAACCACTGATTCGAAAACAGAAGATTCGTAAAGCTTCGAAGCTTCATGAAGCAGAGTTTTGAAATCACCCATCCATAGATATTGTTGAATAAAGTCGTTATTTTGTTTTTTTGCCGCACAAAAAGTATTCTCGTCGCTTCATAGCATTAAGGTTGAACCACTGTAGTCACATGAACTGTTTTAAATAAATCTTTAGTACCTTTCTGGGCGTTTGAAAGTTTAAGTTAACTTGCTGTCAATGCAGGCCTCACGAATCTTCAGATTACAACTTAATTTGTGTTCTGAAGATGAACGAAGGTCTTATGGGTGTGAAACGACATGAAAGTGAGTAATTAATGACAGAATTTTCTTTTTTGGGTGAACTAACCCTTTAATTTTGCACACCACATTATTTTTACAGTGGAACAAATATTAATTATTTTAAATATTAAAATGTAGTTAATATTTATATATTTGTATTTATTATATTTATTATTAATAGAAATATAAATTTATTACCTATTTATTTTAATATTAGTTTTTTTTTTAAAAAGTAATTTACTTAATGAATTTAAAACATTTAAAACAAATATGACAACTTGCCCCAACCTGATATTTGTGAAAAATACTGTACCTTACAAAACAGTTTGTTTTCATTCATGGCAAGTCAGACAAGTTATGTGAAAGTGCTGCTTCCATATTGTAAGACGGGTGTGTGGAGTTCAGTTGACGTAATGTACAGCATCAAACGCTCCTCATTAGGGCGTTCGTCACTATTGACTTCCAGAATGAGTTGTTTTTCCTTTAACCACATCCATTCATCCACACGTCACATTTCTCCCAAATTTGTCTGTAACAAAAACTTGAGGCTCATAATTACGATGAGTAATACAGGGAGGTTTAATTTGCATAGTTGGCTTTTGCCATACTGAAATCATCTTGAATTCAAATAAACTGAGATGACCTACTTTTATCTTTTTCGCTCGTCACTTTCTTCCTCCTTTTTTTTCTTATCTTTGGCAGTCTGTGAAGGCAAGCCCACGCATTCAAGAATAGATCATTTAGAGATGGGTGAAGTAGCTTCAGTGTGCTTGAATAAAACCACAGTGTTTTTTAACACTTTTGTTTAACAATGTGAATTTGAAAAAGGACTGATGCATTGTCACACGTATAACTGCGCTCTTGCTTTAGTGTTGACATTTAAACGCCTGATTGAAGGGTCTGCGAACACTTTATTTCAGCAGAAAATCCCATTTGAACACAGGGGGACTCCTGTTTCATTTACGGCGGGAGAAAATCGGTCTTCTGGCCCTTTCTTTCTGCCAGTTGCGTTTCTGTAATCTAAATGTGGCCTAGATTGTGAGCTTTCCAAGGGTTTCCTGGCAACCAGAGCAGGTCATTGATGAAGCTCAGTCACTTCTCCTGGTGTATATGAGTGAGTGTGGGAGTATGAGAGAGAGAGATTTTTTTTTTTTTCTTCATTTGTTTGTTGATAACAAGGAAGCCCAAGCTACATATTAAAGGCTTAGTTCACCCAAAAATGAAAATGATCCCATGATTTACTCACCCTCAAACCATCCTAGGTGTATATGACTATATCTTCTTTCAGACGAACACTATCAGAGATATATTTTAAAATTATCCTGGCACATTTTGAAGCCCAAAAAAAAAAAAATGCATCCAAATGCGCAGTATGCGTACGGCCGTCTGCCAGAAGCTAGGTATTTGAATTTATAAAGTTTTAAATATGGATATTTTTCTCACAAAACCGCATCGCCTTGCTTCAGAAGGCCTTTATTAACCCCCTGGACCCATATGGATTATTTTTCATAATTGATGGTTGAATTTTTTTTGGCTTCACAATCCCCCCCCCCCCCCCCCCTCATTACCATTATAAAAGCTTGGAAGAGCCAGGATATTTTCAAATATATCTCCGATTGTGTTCGTCTGAAAGAAGATAGTCATATACACCTAGGATGGATTGAGGGTGGGTAAATCAGGGGATCATTTTCCTTTTTTAGGTGAACTATTACTTTAACAACTTAAAGGGATAGTTCACCCAAAAATTAAAAAAGGTATTCAACATAAAAGATGAAATTTTGAGAAATGTCTGTTTTTGTTTGGTTTTTTTTTTTTTTTTTTGACCATACAATGGAAGTCGATTGGGTCCAAAAACTGTTTGGTCAAAAATGGTTCACGGACAGAGTGAAGTCAGCTTTTTTATATTAATGAATACTGACTAGTCTTGACTGTAACATTTCATAACCTCAACCGTCTTTGGGAAACTGATATGTGACCCTGGACCTCAAAACCAGTCATAAGGGTCAGTTTTTAAATTGAGATTTATACATCATCTGAAAGCTGAATAAATAAGTTTTTCATTGATGTATGGTTTGTTAGGATAGGACAATATTTGGCCAAGATACAACTATTTGAAAATCTGCAATCTGAGGGTGCAAAAAAATCAAAATATTGAGGAAAAACGCCTTTAAATTTGTCCAAATGAAGTCCTTAGCAAGGCATATTACTTACAAAAATAAATTTTTGATATATATACGGTAGGAAATTTACGAAATATCTTCATGGAACATGATCTTTACTTAATATCCTAATGATTTTTGGCATAAAAGAAAAATCGATAATTTTGACCCATACAATGTATTGTTGGCTATTGCTACAAATATACCCGTGCAACTTATGACTGGTTTTGTGGTCCAGGATCACAAATAAAGTTTGTCATTGTTGGAAACCCATTTGGTTATAATAAATGCAGCTATATTTTTTTTCCACAGGATCTTGCCACAGTTGGAAGGCCATGCATTGAACACAGCTGCTTGACTGAATCTGTGCGGTGAGCATCTTTTGTTTTTCATACACACACATTGATATAATATATAGCATATTGTAGCCATTTTGAAGAACTGTAATGTTCTTGGAATCAATTTGTTTTTTGTCCCCGTTGCTCTCAAGATGATCTAATGGCAGACCAAAGAATGGACATCTCCTCCACGATGAATGAGTTCATATCCCAGAGCTCTGCAGATCTCATCAGCAGTTCCATTGGCACCACGGGCATGGACTACACACGCAAGAGGAAGGGCAGCACCACTGAATACCAGTGAGTAAACTTCTGATAGTATAGGATATAGTAATTGTAAAAAATAATAGGATTTATGGGTACATTAAATATTGCAAACTAGGTCAGAGCAGTTCCATATTTATTTTATTTTATTTTTTATTTCTTTTAATAAAAGTAATATCAAATAAAATAGTTTCTAAAAAAAAAGTAATGGGGATGTTTTTTGATTATTTACTTGGAAATTAGGCAATATAATAGAATAATAGAATTTAATTTTTAAATATTTATAAATAATAATATATATATTTTTTTTTTACAGGATTGATGGCTTTTTTGAGTGAGTACATTTCTCACATAAACTTTGCCCTGCTGATGAGATTACTAAAAAATAATTTACATAATTTGTTGTAAAAGGTTGTTTCATTGAACTCTGTGGTGCTGTTCATTTTCACAGTGATAGCATGGACACAGACAAAGATAAGACACTGGGAAGGTAAATATAAATTACACGCTGTTATCTTTAAATGCACAGTTTTAATGCATAACGAGATTAATAAATTAATGATTAATAAGTAATAAATAAATAACTCTTTTCTCCTAAATCCAGGGATGACCAGCAGGGCCGGATAAAAAATGCCAGGTAGAGGCTTTTCTCTGCTTCATTAATATGTTGTATATAATGTTGCTTGTATCTTTTCAGCTGATTTTATTTATTTATTTATATTTAAGGGAGGCTCACAGTCAGATAGAGAAGAGGCGCAGGGATAAGATGAACAGTTTTATAGACGAGTTGGCATCGCTAGTCCCCACTTGCAATGCCATGTCTCGCAAGTTAGACAAACTCACTGTACTGCGCATGGCTGTCCAACACATGAAGACATTACGAGGTGAGGGTTTTCTACCACAGCATGGGCCAAAATGCATCTAAATGAGCTCATTATGAGTCTAAAACCAAATTTTTCCATATTAATTATGCTTGGCTTTTCCCTTTCTTTTTCTTGTAGGTGCCACCAACCCATACACAGAAGCAAACTATAAACCAGCATTCTTGTCGGATGATGAATTAAAGCACTTGATTTTAAGGGTGTGTTTAAAGTATCAACTCCAAGGCTTTCGAGATTTGATCATGTGGAAAACTGCTGAGGATCTGTTTTAAAACTCTTCTCTCTTTCCACAGGCTGCTGATGGCTTCCTCTTTGTAGTTGGTTGCGATCGTGGAAAGATTCTCTTCGTCTCGGAGTCAGTTTATAAAATTCTCAATTACACTCAGGTATGTTTTCTTGACAGTGATCTACATGCTGCTATGCAGTGAAGTTTTTGACGTTAATACAAACTGTTTTGTTTTAAACCATCAGAATGATCTGATTGGCCAGAGTTTGTTCGACTACCTGCATCCAAAAGACATTGCCAAAGTGAAAGAGCAGCTGTCATCGTCAGACACGGCTCCACGGGAACGACTCATCGATGCCAAAAGTAAAGTTTGTTTTATTAAGTATTTGCAGTCATTTGATTCACAGTTAAGCCAAAGGCACTTGGACTGACGTTCAGTTCTCTCTGAAGCTGGTCTACCAGTGAAGACTGACATCACTCCCGGCCCATCCAGACTGTGTTCAGGGGCCCGCCGATCGTTCTTTTGTAGAATGAAATGCAACCGTCCATCTGTCAAGATGGAGGACAAGGACTTTCCCTCAACGTGCTCCAAAAAGAAAGGTATTACAATCTTTGAAATTTGTTTGCATCAGATAAAAAGCTAATGAAATAAAATAACATTATGAGCACTGACAGGTGAAGTGAATAACACTGATTATCTCTTCATCACGGCACCTTGTTAGTGGGTGGGATATATTAGGCAGCAAATGAACATTTTGTCCTCAAAGTTGATGTGTTAGAAGCAGGAAAAATGGGCAAAGGATTTGAGCGAGTTTGACAAGGGCCAAATTGTGATGGCTAGACGACTGGGTCAGAGCATCTCCAAAACTGCAGCTCTTGTGGGGTGTTCCTGGTCTGCAGTGGTCAGTATCTATCAAAAGTGGTCGAAGGAAGGAACAGTGGTGAACGGGCGACAGGGTCATGGGAGGCCAAGGCTCATTGATGCACATGGGGAGCGAAGGCTGGCTCGTGTGGTCCGATCCAACATACGAGCTTCTGTAGCTCAAACTGCTCAAGAAGTTAATGCTGGTTCTGATAGAAAGGTTTCAGAATACACAGTGCATCACAGTTTGTTGCGTATGGGGCTACATAGCCGCAGACCAGTCAGTGTGCCCATGCTGACCCCTGTCCACCGCCGAAAGCGGCAACAGTGGGCTCGTGAGCATCAGAACTGGACCACGGAGCAATGGAAGAAGGTGGCCTGGTCTGATGAATCACGTTTTCTTTTACATCACGTGGATGGCCGTGTGCGTGTGCGTGGCTTACCTGAGGGACACATGGCACCAGGATGCACTATGGGAAGAAGGAAAGCCAGCGGAGGCAATGTGATGCTTTAGGCAATGTTCTGCTGGGAAACCTTGGGTCCTGCCATCCATGTGGATGTTACTTTGACACGTACCAACTACCTAAGCATTGTTGCAGACCATGTACACCCTTTCATGGAAACGGTATTCTTTGGTGGCCTCTTTCAGCAGGATAATGTGCCCTGCCACAAAGCAAAAATGGTTCAGGAATGGTTTGAGGAGCACAACTATGAGTTTGAGGTGTTGACTTGACCTCCAAATTCCCCAGATCTCAAACCAATCGAGCATCTGTGGGATGTGCTGAACAAACAAGTCCAATCCATGGCAATCAACGTACACTTACGTCACTGGTAGTAGTTCCTGGATAGTAGTGCTGGATTAGACCATAGTCTGAAGTAGGAGCTAATTTAGTTCCCCCAAAAGGCATTCCTAGAACTTAAATCGTTCCCAGTTCCTGCAGTGCGAACACTCCAAAAAGCGGCTACTTCCTTCAATAGTTATAGGAACTGTGAAAAGGTTCCTTCGGTGCGAAAGCCCCTTTTGAGACCCCTCCATCTGGGTGGATGTCTCCCCGCTTTTCCACACAACAAGAACATTAAGAAGAGAGACAGGGTCACTAAGATAATGCCCTTTTAACTTCTGCAGAGGTCACATCTCTTGAGTTTGGCTCTTTAGTTCTATCATAAGGCATGCATATACAAAAGACAATATACAAAACAGTAATAATACACACAATGTCCTGGGGATAGGTTTGTCTATGAATTAGTAGAGAGAAGTCCTTTTTATATGTATTGGGTGTGTGTCTTTCCTATGGCCTGTACTGCTGCATGTGGCCACCTTCCTCCACCTGGAATGTCTCTGAGGTCTACCTGGCAAGTGTCAGCAGGGGGAATGAAAGTTGATAATGATCAGTGGGAGACCAGATTTTCGGGGCCTGCTTGCTTGTTACGGTCTTGAGGGGAGAGTATTACAACTCCCAAGTCGATTATTTATTAAATATAACAAATAATTGTGTATCTGATCAGTCTAGCTGCTACATGTTTATTAATAAAACATATGTTATTTAATGTTTTTTCACTATTTTGTTCTTTTAAATGCCATTCATCACTTCAAAGGCTGATGGGTAAATCTCTCCCTCTCTCTACAGCAGACCGCAAGAGTTTCTGTACCATCCATAGCACTGGCTATCTGAAAAGCTGGCCGCCCACCAAGATGGGCTTGGACGAGGATAACGAACCTGATAATGAGGGCTGCAACCTTAGCTGTCTAGTGGCCATCGGCCGCCTTCATCCGCATATCGTCCCCCAGCCCATGAACGGCGACATCCGCGTTAAACCCACAGAATACGTCTCCCGCCATGCAATCGATGGCAAGTTTGTTTTCGTTGACCAGAGGTGAGAAGATACTTTTTGCTCTATTTCACATCATCTTCAAGCGATTGATTCGTGAGATTTCCTGAATGTTTACTGAATCTCTCAGGGCACCAACTAAGATTTAATATGCACTTTAGTATACACTTTTAAGGCTCTTACACTAATGCCTGAGGTGAGCAGATTTGATCACTCATTAAAATGAGATTTGAATTCTCACAGAAAGCTCAAGGGCCTACAAGTATTGATTTCAGTGAAGAAGCGTCTCATCTAATCTGTTAGTTCTTCACTGCAATTCATTGTTTCCATTTAGGGCAACAGCCATCCTGGCATACTTGCCCCAGGAGCTTCTAGGAACGTCATTTTATGAGTATTTTCACCAGGATGATATCGGTCACCTCGCCGAGTGCCACAGACAAGGTTTCTGTTTTATTGGCTTGATCCTCTCATTCATACCATTTGTAAATGAATGCTTCTCTTTACTGTTATAATGCCAGTCAGTATCACATTTGTAATAAATGCTCACTTTCTTTATTTCAGTGCTACAGATGAGAGAAAAGATTAATACAAACTGTTACAAGTTCAAGATTAAAGACGGCTCTTTCATCACTCTAAGGAGCCGCTGGTTCAGCTTCATGAACCCCTGGACCAAAGAGGTGGAATATATAGTCTCTACAAACACTGTGGTCTCGTAAGTGTCACATCACATTACAGTTTATGTACTTTATGATCTAATAAATTTGCCTTTCATAGACTAAAAGAACTCAAAGCTGAACCCATTTACTTTCTTAATAAATCACTGCTGTTATTGTACATGAACAACCAGTGCAAGTGATTCTAAAGAATATATAAATGTTTATAATTTTTTGTTACTTAAGCTGCCTTTAAAAAAGCATTTCTGATGACATAATGAAGAAAAACTAAATATATTTTAAAAATTAAATATTAATAAATATATTTAATGAATATATTTAGTAATATTATGTTATATTTTGTTATTCACACACAAACATAATAGTATATTAATGCTATATATATATATATATATATATAATTAGTATTTTTATTAATATTTTAGTAATATTTTGTAATTTCGTAGTATTATTTATGTTATTTCATATATATATATATATATATATATATATGATTTATTATTGATAAAACAAGAGTAATTAATGTATAGCATATATATATATATATATATATATATATATATATATATATATATATATATATAAAAATTTTTTTATAGTTTATTAAATAGTATTTTTTTGTGTATATTTATTTTTTTGATAACGATATTACTTCTACTAATAATAATACAGAATATTATTGATTAAGTTTTGTTTAATATATATGATTTTATGTAATATCTTTATTATAATACATTTATAATAATAATATTAAGAATAAAACAAAATGTAATATTTAATGTATAGCATTTAATATTGTGTGTGTACATATAATTTGACATACTAAATATATTTTATTAAATATAATAAAAGAAAGTCAAATCCTGCTCAATATATTGTTTTACACAGAAATATGGCACATTTTGAATGTAAATGGATTGCAGAATCTATTTCTTGTTGACTTTAATACAGAATGATATTTTTGATTGTTTCAGGGGCAGTATGCTTGAAGGAGCAGACCCTAGTTATTCCCAGTCAGCCTCGTCCCCTCAGAGCATGGACAGCGTCTTAACATCAGGAGACGGTGAGATCAGTTTCCAGCTGTTGAACAGCCGTTTCTCTTACACATCTATTTTTTTAACAATTGTGTATGTTTATGGCAGGTGGGGGGAAACGTCCTCTTCAGACGGTTCCTGGTATTCCGGGAGGGACTAGAGCGGGCGCTGGCAAGATTGGACGCATGATAGCTGAGGAAGTGATGGAGATTCAGAGGTATGTGCAGCATCTGGTACATTTAGGTTACACTGATTATCACAAAAATAAGCTTGATTCCATAATGATGTCCTGCCCCCAGGATTCGAGGCTCCTCACCCTCCAGCTGTGGCTCAAGTCCTTTAAATATCACTGCCACGCCCCCACCTGACACCTGCTCTCCAGGGGGCAAGAAGGTGAGACACTGTCCTCGTAAATAGGTCTTTGACCACATTTACACCTAGTATTAAGGCCCCGATATACTCAAGGCAAAGGGGTTAAAAGAAGTCTGTTAGCGAACTTTCCGATGCCATCCATGCTGCTGAGAGCGCCGTTTAGATGATTATGTAAATATGTGATATGAGAACACAGTAGTTAAAGGGATAGTTCATCCAAAAATGAAAATGACCCCAAGCTTTACTCACCCTCAAGCCATCCTAGGTGTATATGACTTTCTTCTTTCAGATGAACACAATCAGAGAAATATTTAATAATGTTTTGAAGCCCCAAAAAATTCATCCATCCACCATAAATATAACCCATATCCACTGGGTTAATAAAGGCCTTTTGAAGCGAAGCGATGAAAATATCCATATTTAAAACTTAAAAAAAAACTAGCTTCCGGCAGATAACCGTACGCATACTGCGCAAGTCGACTTGCGCCAAATGAGTAACCCCCTGACACGATGTAGGAATATCGTAAGCTTAGACGCCTCTTGCGATTTAAACAAATGCTGTGCAACAAACTCAAGCTCCTCTTCTCTTATATCAAAATCCTCCTGATATTTCTCTTTAAAATTTATCGTTTTAGACTTCTAATTCATGACCGGTGTTTTGTTTTGCTCTATCCTCTGAGCTTTCGCGTTCGTCATTACGTCATGCGTCGGGTCAGAGGTCAGTCTTTAGCCACGAATCGATGTGTACGGCAGTCTGATGAAAGCTAGTTATTATAGTTAATAAAGTTTTTAAATATGGATATTTTTCTTACAAAATTCCATCGCTTCACTTCAGAAGGCCTTTATTAACCCTCTGGAGTCGTATGGATTACTTTTATGATGGATGGATGCATTTGGGGGGGCTTCAAAACACGCCCCCTGTTCACTACCATTATAAAGCTTGGAGGAACAAGGATATTTTTAAATATAACTCCGACTGTGTTCGTCTGAAAGAAGATAGTCATATACACCTAGGATGGCTTGAGGGTGAGTAAATCATGGGATAATTTTCATTTTTGGGAGAACTAAGAAAGCATAGCGACATGGATAGAAATAAATGAACTGGAGAAGATTTCCACGTCAAAGAAGGCAGAGCCTCAGAGCCACACCTACCCATTACATAATCGCCATGGACCAATGGTAGTTTGAAGGTGTTTACCAGCCAGATCGAACTTTCCTGCAATGTTCGTTTTGGCATCTGTTTATTCTTTTACATTTTTATCTTTTATGTTATAGATCCAAAACGGTGGAACTCCAGAACTGCCTTCAGCAGGAATTGTGCCTGGACCCGATTCGATAGGATACCCATATTCAAATAATTCATTAATGAGTGAGTAAACAAGTCAATATTGCTTCAATGAATCACGTAATATTCTCAAGCAAGTGCACTAAACGAATCTCCGCCTGCAGGTGATAACTCGCATCTTAGTATTGACATCATGGAAGAGCCCGGGTCCAGCAGCCCCAGTAACGACGAGGCAGCTATGGCCGTAATCATGAGCCTCCTAGAAGCAGACGCTGGCCTTGGTGGACCTGTGGATTTCAGTGATCTACCCTGGCCTTTGTGAAACCACACCGGACTCCTACCACAGGATGCTTATTGGGTCCAAGGCTAAACAGGTCTAAATGCAAGTCACCACAGCCGAAGCTCATGGACAGGAAGTGCACCGCAGTTGTGTGTGGAGGCTAACAAGGCTGCTGCTGTTAGAAAACAGGACCTCCTACTCAAAGCACACAAAACGGTTCAGCTGCATATTTCCTGCCGAACGGAGATCTGTGCGTTTCCCACCTCACACGATTTTATTCCCGACCTGCCTGTTTCTCTGTAGATACCGGCCTGGATTATTCTTGTGGTACCCATCAGCAAACATGGATCTTTCTATATATATATATATATATATATATATACCATTTTGTTTGTGTTTTAATGTTTTTACACTACAAAGTTGTCAAAATGTTAAATATTCTATATGCAGATTGTAACTAATATTGTAATTCTATTATGTAAGATTTCTTTATGCAAAATATATATGGTTAAAGTGTAACGTATCAGCAGTGGATATTTTTAAAATAAAAAAATATTGTCTTCAACAGTGCTTTTTTTTTTTTTTTTTTACTTTCACTTTACTGCCTACTATTAATATGATTCATTTTTATCTTGATAAATAATAAATATACTGGCTGCCTGCCACAGATTATCAACATCTTTTGGAAAATTGCTAGGGATTTTCTTCATCAAGCTCTTCTCATGCCTGCTTTGGCCAATGTCTCTTTCTCTGCCTTTTGATTGGTCCGTGGCTGTGATATTTTTGTTCTATGTTGCCATCCAGTGGTAAAATCTTTGAGGAAATTAAATGTGTTGTCAGGGGAAAGAGACTATAGCTTGGCAGTTGAGTTCTGGTTTATAAAATCGATTAGAGCCATGTTTAATTATTTTGTAGGTCAAGTAGAAATTATGCTCATGGATATGTACATATTAAATCAATTTAATTAGCATGGCAACATAAAATTGATAGAAATTTGATATGAAATACTTCAAAAATGTGGGGGTCAGTTTTTTTTTTTTTTAAGAAATTTGTTTTATTTGGCATGGATGCATTACATTTACCAAAATATTCTTTGTAAAGTTTTCTATTTCAAGTAAATGCTGTTCATTTTAACTTTTCATTAATCAAATAATCCTGAAAAAAAAGTTTCCACTAAAATATTCAGCACAACTGTTTTCAACAATAAGAAATATTTATTGTGTGTCATAGAATGATTTCTGAAGGATCATGTGACAGTGATGCTGTAATGATGCTGAAAACTCAGCTTTGCATCACATGAATAAATTACATTTTTAAATATATTCAAACAGAAGTCAAAATATTACTGTTTTGAACAGTAGCTTATGTATATAAATGTTTATGTAAAATATTTCATAAAATGGTTCAGATTAAAGGGTTAGTTCACCCGAAAATGAAAATGAAAATGTCATTAATTACTCACCACCTCATGTTGTTCCACACCCATAAGACCTTCATTCATCTTCGGAACACAAATTAAGATATTTTTGATGAAATCCGATGGCTCAGTGAGGCCTGCATTGCCAGCAATGTCACCGAACCTCTCAAGATCCAGAAAGGTACTAAAAACAGTTCATGTGACTACAGTGGTTCAACCTTAATATTATAAAGCGACGAGAATACTTTTTGTGAGCCAAAAGAAATAAAAAAACGACTTTTCAACAATATCTAGTGATGGCTGATTTCAAAACACTGCTTCGAACCTTTATGAATCTTTTGTTTCAGTGATTTGTTTCACGTATCAAACTGCTGAAATCATGTGACTTTGGCGCTCCGAACAACTGATTCGAATCAAATGATTCGTAAAGTGTTTTGAAATCGCCCATCACTAGATATTGTTGAATAAAGTCGTTATTTTGGCGCACAAAAAGTATTCTCGTCGCTTTATAATATTAAGGTTGAACCACTGTAGTCACATGAACTGTTTTAAATATGTTTTTAGTACCTTTCTGGATCTTGAGAAGTTCGGTGGCATTGATGGAGGCCTCACTGAGCCATCGGATTTCATCAAAAATATCTTAATTTGTGTTCTGAAGATGAACGAAGGTCTTACAGGTGTAGAATGACATGAAGGTGAGTAATTAATGACAGAATTTTCATTTTTGGCTGAACTAACCATTTAAATGTAAATTATTGCATGACATTTTCATGACAAACTTTTTTGCATTACTTTTATGAGAATATTGGGGGCCAAATGCATTTAATTGTCACAAGAATGCATATTTAAAATAATTTAATGGAAAATAGAATTTTGTCTTGTTTTGGGGGTGAAAAAAATCATGGGATTCACCTACAAAAGTCCATAAAATGATAAACAATTAGCTAATAGTCTTTTCTATATTTAAAAATAAATCTACTGAACAAAGCATGCTGATTTCATCATGTTTATTAAAATAACACTTCTCAAGCGGTACACAAGAGGAACTTCTCTCGATGCACCGCAGCTACAAATAACAATAAAATGAAAAGTACGGTACAATAAAAATGTGACATCACTTCAGTACTCATTCAGAGGAAATGCATCAAAGTGAGGCTCCACAGGTGCTCCGTTGAACAACGTGACAAAGCCAGAACGCTTAAAGACTTTAATGGAAGCATTCTTGTTTTATCGCATGATGTCGCTCAACTTGAAGGGTGTTCCAGTTGGTTGTGCTCCTTTTTATTGCCAAGTTAAACAGCAGTAGTCACACAGCACCACAAACATAGTACAATCTATGGAAGCTTGTTTCTGCCACTAAATAAAAAAATAAAAAAGGTAATTGTGACTTTTTATCTCACAATTCAGACTTTTTTTTTTTCTTGCAATTGCAAGTTGTAAACACATAATTGCAAGTTTGCCACATAATTCATCATTTTTTTCCGCCACAGAATAAAAAAAAAGGTAATTGCAACTAATTTTTCTCTCACAATTCTGACTTTTTTCTTGCAATTCAGTTTATATTTTGCAATTCTGAGTTTATATCTCACAATTCTGACTTTTTCTATGAATTGCAATGAAAAAGTCATAATTGTAAGATATACTCAGAATTGTGAGAAGAGTCGCAATTACTTACTTTTTGCTCTGTGGCATTAATATGCTTCCATAACAATCATTTCAGATACTAATCAAAGGAGTGATTACCAACTTTGAGTGTCTAATTAAATAAAAAACCTCCTTTGGTCAAGTTCTATGTGGGACAGAAAGGCATAGTGTACAAAGGTCACGTGCTGCCGCAGCGATCAGTTTTTGAGACTCGTAAGGCGGGAGAGGACTTGAAAGGCAATGTGGTCTTGGCTGACCTCTCTCTGCAGTGCTCAAGTGGCGAGTGGTGACGGGTGTGTGTGTGTGTGTGTGGGGGTCAGATGGCCGGGGACGAGGCATCGGGATCTGGATCGTAATGGTGGCTGGGCTGAGGGTGGTTGGGGAGGATGTCTAGTTCGTCCACCTGAGGCCCAGGATGCATGACCACGAGCTGGTCCTGAGGAATGTCTGCAGCGGCTGCAGCGAGGTTGGTGATGGACTTGCTTTTCACACACTGGAAATCCACATGTCGGCTTTTGCCCTCCTCTTTCTCCCAGGACATACGGATGAAGGGCCGCTGGACGTAGTTGTAAATGACCTCCGGACGCCCACCGGGTCGCTTCTTTACTTTCTCTTTGTAGGTTGGGTATCCTAAGTGCAAACACAGGTACAGCATTAACAGCAATGCTAATTAAAGGGATAGTTACAGTGGCCGAGAAAGAAAACATCAGTTTGACAGCACATGTGCTGCAAAAGTTCACAACGCAAACAAATACAGAAACGCGCTGCAAATAGCACAAATCACAACGTTTCTAGGGGACCCCAACAAGTGATGAACCTGGTTGGGACATGCTTATTGTTCAATGTACTCATCAGTGGTGTTGTCGATGACCTGAAATGTGAGTTTTTTTGTTTATTTTAACATCCTTGTCATATGTGCGTTGTGGTATTTGCAGCCCGTTTCTGTATTTGGTTGCGTTGTGAGTATTTGCAGCGCATTTCTGTATTTGATTACGTTGTGAGTATTTGCAGCGCATTTCTGTTCTTGGTTGTGTTGTATTTGCAGCACGTTTCTGTATTCGGTTGCATTGTGAGTATTTGCAGCGCATTTCTGTATTTGGTTGCGTTGTAAGTATTTGCAGCGCATTTCTGTATTTGGTTGCGTTGCGAGTATTGTTGTGGCAAATTCGATGTCTCTGTGTCCCTTCAGTTCTGGTCTCAAAGAAAAACTCTCAGAGTCGAAGTTCCAGGTCCCAGGAGTTTAACTTTATTGACAAGCAACAAAGTGAGATACCAGCTCCACATCTGAATCTCTCTAGCCAGGGCACAGTTTTCATACATTTTTCTTATCTGTTAAAACAGTGTAAGATCCACCCCTACAGTTCTTTTCCATGATCTCATTTACAGGTGCTCTCCTCCCTTTCTCTTCCTGGAGTCTCCCACGTACTCCCCAACATTTTCACTACAGTCACATCTCCAATTAAACTGCAGATGTTGCTTATGCAAGAGATAATTCTCTTTGTAAGGGTGGCCGACTGCCAACTAGTCTACATCTTTTGACTTTATCTCTCGTGGTGGATTTCTGCCAATTGATGGTCAACCCTTTCTCATAGGCAAAATGAAACATTGTATCAAAAACAATCAACACTCCCCAGAGGCAAGAAGCCTTTACATGACACCCTTAATAAATGATCTTATTCACTTCACATCCTCCTGTTGTCTTGTGGAAAACTATTAGCAAAATATGCTTAGTGGCCAAGCTAACTTCTCAGATACATCTGACCCTTACAGTCACGTAGGCCAAGAGGCCTCAAAACGCTTCTGGCTTTTATAGTTAGCAAACTAATTCTACAGTTGTTTTCTATAAGATAGATAAAATACTCTGTCAGTATTTGCAGCGCATTTCTGTATTTGGTTGCGTCGCGAGTATTAGCGGCACATTTCTGTATTTGGTCGCGTTGAGAGCATTTGCAGTGCGTTTCTGTATTTGGTTGCGTATTTACATTTGTTGTCAAACTGATCAAGATGTTTTTTCAATTTGCATGTGCTTTCTTCAGTTGCAGTGCACTGAATTCTCTTGGCCACCGTAGATAGTCCACCCAAAAATGAAAATTCTGTCCATTCTGAAGAATGTTGGTGACAATGTTTTGGTTCTCACTGACTTCCAATTGTATTTTTTGTCCACACAATGTAAATCAATGGGAAACTAAACTGTTTAGTTGCCAACATTCTTCAAAATATTTTTTATGATGTTCCACAGAAGAAAGTCATACAGGTTTAAAACAGCATTAGAGTCAAGCCTGGTTTATACTCGCCGCGTCTATCCAAGCGCAAAGGTGCATGCGGCAAAAATGACGGTGGATGGTCGTGCGCAAGACCCCATTTCACATGGTGGTGTGCACTGCATTATTTTTAACTCTGCGTGTGGCTCTGCTTCCGAAGACGCATGACTTCGAGGCGATTCTGGCCAAGCAGGTACGTCTGTACCAGCATCTTACCAGCACCAAGTTTGTCTAAATTAATAGCTTACATTTACAAAAAGAGCCTACAATAGCAGAAATAAGCCTTTTAATGAAAATAAAGGTCCATGTTTAATAAAAATGTTCATGAAATTAGAAAATATTTAATATAATATAATATCTATAAATATTGTTAAATTTAGTTTATATATATATATATATATATATATATAACAAAATAAGGGAGAAAATACAAAATGCATGTTATTTTTTATTTAGTACTGTCCTGAGTAAGATATTTTACATAAAAGATGTTTACATATAATCGACAAGACAAAAAAAATAGCTGAATTTATTAAAATAACCCCATTCATAAGTATGTGAACCATTGATTCTTAATACTGTGTGTGGTTACCTGGATGATCTACGACTGTTTTTTTGTTTTGTGATGGCTGTTGTTGAGTCTCTTGTTTGTTCTGAGCAGTTAAACTGAGCTCTGTTCTTCAGAAAAAATCCTCCAGGTCCTGCAGATTCTTCAGTTTTCCAGCATTTTTTGCATATTTGAACCCTTTACAGCAGTGACTGAATGATTTTGAGATCCATCTTTTCACACTGAGGACAACTGAGGGACTCAAACACAACTATTAAAAAAGGTTCGAACATTCACTGATGCTCCAGAAAAAAAACATGATGCATTAATAGATGGGGGGTGAAAACATTTGGAATTTGAAGATCAAGGTAAATTGTATTTAATTTGTCTTCCGGGAAACATGAAAGTAACTTCTGTTGCTTCCGAAGGGTAATACTAAATGAAAAAAATTGATATTCAAGTGAAATAAGAAAAATTTGGACCTCTTCATCCTGTTCAAAAGTTTTCACCCCCCGACTCTTAATGCATCGTGTTTCCTTCTGAAGCATCAGTCAATGTTTGAACCTTTTTTAATAGTTGTGTTTGAGTCCCTCAGTTGTCCTCAGTGTGAAAAAATGGATCTCAAAATCATTCAGTCACTGCTGTAAAAGGTTCAAATATGCAAAAAATCCTTGAGATTTTTAGCAAAACTGAAGAATCTGCAGGACCTGGAGGATTTTTTCTGAAGAACAGAGCTCAGTTTAACTGCTCAGAATAAACAAGGGACTCATGAACAACCATCACAAAACAAAAAAACAGTTGTAGATCATCCAGGTAACCACACACAGTATTAAGAATCAATGGTTCACAAACTTTTGAACTGGGTCATTTTAATAAATTCAGCTATTTTTTTGTCTTATGGATTATATGTAAACATCTTTTATGTAAAATATCTTAATCAGGACAGTACTAAATAAAAAATAACATGCATTTTGTATTATCGCTCTTATTTTGTTAAAATTCTGCACATTTTCACAGATTCTGCAAGTGGTTCACATACTTTTTCTTGCCACTGTATAATATATATATATATATAAAAAACAATTAATACAGTCAAACCAAAAATTATTTAGATATTTTTGATATATTTTTACTAGTGGGTGCAGGACACTATAGTTATAATAAAGTAAACTGACATATTATACCCAAAAATTCTTCATACAGTGGACTACCTGTAAAATTGTTACAAATTTGGAACCAAAAATTATTCAGACACTTTGACCTGACCATGTTTTGCTTAAGTGTTATCTGACATAATTAAGATTATTTTTTTCTGACACAGTTTAACTCTGAGATCTTGCCGTTTTTTTTAAAACTATAGTGAATAAACTGTATTATTGAATGAAATGTTCAAGGTGTCAGAATAAATTTAGTTTTGACATGATTCTTCGGTTCTTTTGTAGCGTGGTGAAGTGTAATAAAAACAAACATCGTCACATGTGTTTCACTTCTCACCACTGCTTCCTGATGGTTAGAGGACAATTACTCAGAGAATAGTACAACAGAACGGTGAGCATGTCATGTATAAACGCCTCATCCGTTTGGGGAGGAACACGTGCAGTATGTGTGAACAAGCTAATTTCATTTTAGGTTCATCTGAAAGCAGCCGAGTAAAAAACAGTCTCTTACCTTCAATGCCTAATCGAATTTTTTTCAGTCCTCTCTCCTTCAGAACCGACTTGGCAACGTCTCGGTTTTCAATGTATTTGAAGAACCGGTATAGTTTTGTGCTGTATATAACTGTGGTACACAAAGACACAAAACCATTATGTCCTTGGGTGCAAAAATGACACATAATCCTACAAATACATTCCTAACAAAGCAACATTGATCTTTGATAGATCCATTTTTTTCTGGCTCAAGACAAAAAACTCACCCTTCCCTATATTAGCATGTTGCTAGTTTTTGCTTCTAAATCAGGGGTGTCAAACTCTTTTTAGGTTAGCGAAAAAACTATTATTAGATTTTTAAAATAATGCTTTATTTAATATTTTTTTATTAGTGATGCACCTATTTTTATTTTTCATGGCCAATTCCAATTTTTTAGAAGCAAATTGGCTGATTCTGATACTGGTTGCAGATTTTTTTTAAAGCTTGTTTATTTGTTCAAAAAATATGTGTAGCTCTTTGATATTAGAGGCAAACACTGCATTTTTGTCACAATCCCAACAAAGATGTTATGCGCATGAGCAGTTGTTTTTAATTTAAATTATTGTATAATTTCAAGATTAACAGCAAAAACAGCGTGGTCTGACTTTAGCTTTGTGAAATTATGCTACATAAGACACCTGCACAAAACAAAATCAGCAGACGGGCTGAATGAAAATGCAAATTCACTCTCTGACAGTAGGTGGCGCTTATGGACCAGCAGTGACATAGCGTTTCCATGGTTCCAGCAGCACTTTTCGATAAATAGGCTACTACTTTATATGGAGATAAGAGGAAAAGCCATCAAAACTTTTCTGAAGACATTTCCCTTCAGAGATACATTCATATCAACCCCAGTTTAATATTTATATTATTCTTCCTATTTTTCACGAACAGTGAGCTTGTGCACGGTAGAGTAATTTCTCTGCTGGCGCGTCTCTTCTCCTCGTCCGTGTTCAGCGTGTGCCTGTGTTAACGTCCTGTTTACAGACTTTTTAAATATTTCCACACAAAGAAAATTTTGGGAAATTAAGCACTTTGTTTGCAAGCCCGGAATAAAGATTAACCAAAATAAAACTAAAAAACGTTTGGATTTATGAGCAGTGGACTAGTGCATCTCTATTTTTTTTTTTAATTATAGTTCAAATCATCCCACAGGCCGGATTGGACACCTTTGTGGGCCGCATTCGGCCCGCATGTTTGACACCCCTGTTCTAAATCATAAAAAAAATCATAACAACACACAAGGTATCATTCATTCCTGTACAAATCCTTGGGTTAAGGGTGTTCAAAAACAACGAACAATCATTTCTTATAAATTAGCTGAGAAATGACCCATAATGCAGCAGCACTGTGATTGACAAATAGGTAATAGTGTGTAATTGAGGTGCAGGTGAAGTAAACTGACTCTGTGAGTATTCCTCTCCCATCTGCGGCGGATACTCCTCATCCCAGTCGACCACGTCGTCATCCGTCAGCACCACCACATGACACTCCCTCTCTCCGCTCTGAGCGCTGGCCACCATCAGAGGCAGCACCATCTCCTCCAGATAGAACTCAAACTGCCGCCGGGCGCCATCATTAGACAGCTCATGCATGAGTGCACCTGCAGTTGACATGTTTCAGAGTGTTATTCAGTTCATCTCTTTACAATTCGGAAGCACTGACTCACTAATTCAATTTAGTCATATAATGACATACACGATACTTTAAAAAAATAAAAAATAAAAAAAAGCCATAGCATAAATGCTAACAATGTAAACAGTTCACACTAACAGCATCCAGTGACCCATATCTAGCAATCACACTGACCTACTTCTGCTCTCTCACATCTACCATCCTCTGACATCCGAAATGCTCGGAATAATGTCCAGTTTCCCCGTTGCTGTGACAATCAGAGGATTTCAAGCACAAAAAGACGAATCCGTTTAGTGCATTTGTCATGTTAATGAGTACTCACTGAGGTCTCTGCACTTGATGGTGCTGTAGTCGAAGGCGATGCAAAGGTAGTCACATGCCTCTCTCAGCTCCGGGATGGATATCCCATCAGGGCAGCGGATTATCCCTGATTTGTAGTAATCCTGCCGGTTAAAAGGGAGAGACGCAGAGGAAAAACAAACAGGCGGCCATTACTGAAGCAGCACTTATTCCAAAGAGAAGCAAATGGCTCCGATGCCAGAAACACACACACACACACACCCCCTGCTTTTCCCACTCTTCACACGCACTGATCCATTTAAAGCCAGCCAAATGTGGAAAGTGCTCAGCATACAAACAGCATGAAGACGCTGAACAAAACACTTCACCGAAAAAAGAGAAAGGTTCAATATGGCTGTTATTTCTGTAGTGCTGTCTAATCTGTCCTGATTTTTCCACTGAGCTGAGCCTCATGGTAGAAGCTTAACCCATTCAATGCCACAGAGATGGGATTATATGGAATGCAATGGATGTCCAAATAATGCTGGCTGTGACATTCACCTAAAATCCAGCTTATTATCATATGTGGCCATTTTTGTTTGTTTGTTTTACTTTTAGAAAAGACCATTATACAACGTAAGATACTCTACATAAAATGTCAATTTTAAATATGTAAATATATTTTGTTATATATTATATATATATATATATATATATATATATATATATATATATATATATATATATATATATATATATATATATATATACACACACACACAGTCAAACCAAAATTTATTCAGACACCTTGAACATTTCATTCATTAATACAGTTTATTCACTATAGTTAAAAAAAAAAAAAAAAAAAGGTAATAAAATACGATAAGATAATAATTTTTGGTTATATATATATATTTTTTTTTTTTTATATAAAAAATAATTACATAAAATAATTCTACAATATAAAATTGTATATATTTTACATATTTATAGTTTATATAAAATTGCAAATGTACTTTTCTTTAATGTGACAATCCTGAGAATAAGAAACTTATTTACTATCATAATTATTATTACAATTATCAATATATTATTCATACAAAACTTTACACAATACTATGCTAACTTTCAGATGCACTAAAACCTCTGAAAACCTCATGAAAATAGCATTATGTGGGGGAATTTCAGCAAAGCAAAAAAGAAATTCAGGGTATATGCAATATTACCTGTTTAAATTAATCCCATTTAAAAGCATCGCCGCTACAACCATTGAAACACCGCTTTTTACATTTATAAAATTTATAAAAGTTACACTTTTATAACTTTTTATAAACTCAAACAATTAGGGCTTACTGCAAGAGACTTCACCAGCCCTGAATGTTTCCATTATTATACAGAATACCTCTGTATATTTTATAAGGACTATGCAATAAATGGTTATATTTATATATAATTAATTATTTATTTGTAGAATATCTGTCAGTTAACAAAGTGCTGCATTTAGTGTCCATCTGTATGATAGTCGTGAATATAAACAACTTGTTCAGACAACCCACAACCAGTCGATCTTGAAAATTTGTAGTTTTGTACTCATAATATAAAACCCCTGCAATTTTATCAAGACTAATAATCATCCGGAATCAGAAAAATTCATTTTCTTAAACATGAACTGATTTCAAGGTCAGTAAAGTGATCAGGCCAGAAAGGGGGACAAAACACTTTGAAGATAATAAAAAGAAACCAGAAAACGTTCTGCTGAGTTGCCATTTCTATATGTGAAATACATCTGCAAAAAACTTTAACAAAACAGTATGCTTTGTGCTGAAGTCATGTGAATTTTGATACTGCAGTCTAATCCAGCACTTAATCAATATGCGGTATACTAGGCCAAAGAGATATTTAAAACCTCAATACAGCATTTAAAGCATAGTGCACTCACCAAAATGGCTCTGAACATGGTGGAGCTGATTCCCTCAGCAACCTCATACTCTCCCTTTTCATTAGGACGTGTGAAGTTGTGTTCCCGTCCAGATCCGAACATCCTTTAAGACAACGCCCACCAGTTACATATTACAACACTGATGCAATATGACAAATTGAATGATTATATTTAAAGTTGCAGTCCGTAGGTTTTGCCTCTTTGTCACAATCTCTGTTTGAAACCTGCAATTGCAGTTATATGCGGAATTATCATCTTTACGTGGGTTGTGCATCGGCACGGCTCCTCAGCGCAGATGAATCTAATGTTTGCTGTCACCACATCGGTGTGGATACTGTACTTTGGAATCAGATTCTACATCTAGGAAGTATGACCAAAATAAGAATTTTCACCGGAAAATGTCTTCTGAACAAGTAAGTAACACATCTGCCACTTTTGTTCTGACCAACTGAGGAAAAAAAGCATTACAATAAATCGCGCTACCAATGGTGATTAAATCTAACGACTGCTTGGCTCATATCACATCAAACCGTGCAAATTATTATTATTGTTATACTTTGTTCTCACATTGTTAATGTTAACAACATCAGCATTGAGTGACTATGTGTATTCAGTGTGTATTAGCATTACAAGATTTCAATTTCAGTAGTCTAATCTCTAACGTTAATTTGTCATACCATACAATCCGCTATCAAAATGATAAGTTTAATTGTTCCAGCTGCTGTGAGAAAAATCTATAAATGATCCATCACCTGCAGCATCCTCACATGATATAGCCTACTAGCTGGGACTCCTTCTTTAAGTAAACAGACGTGACGTAATGACGCAAAGACGAATGGCGGCATGCTCGAATTTCCAGTGGAAACCTACCAGTACCACCCAAATTATAAAACATTATTACAAGCTTACCGTTGTGAATCGGGCTAAGGTAAGGAGATCGTTTTGAACACTGGCTGGTTATGTACTTGCTCAAAAATTGATTTTGGAACATTTTTAACCAAAAAAAAAAACTTATGGACTGCAGCTTTAAGTAATAACGAACAGACAAAATTGAAAGAGGTGACCGAAGTTGATCCTAACCTGCCGAGCATAGTGTTGGGTTGGGCAGTGAAGATGGATGGGTCGACAACAAAACGTGTGTTATCTACAATCAGAGTGACTCTCTCTGCAGTCCTCAAACTGCGGGGTCCCTCCTTGACGTTTTCGCACACGTAGATCATGTCAGAGCTGTGGGTTTTACCGTGGGAGTCGCCATAGAACAGGCTGGAGGTGCATAATTTCTGAGGCCTGGGACTCGTGGAGAGCGATGAGCAGCCAGAATCCCGTTCACGGTCTGAGGAATCAACGCGACAGTTAGACAGGCGTCAAACAATATCAAGTAAACCTTGCCAGTACAGACTTCAGTAGGAGTCAGCATCAGTAAGAGTTAAGGCCAATTCACACTTCATTGACAGACAGCGACCAACGCGGAAAATCACCAGATTGCAGTACATTCCACGACCCGAAGCGCAGATTCAAGAAGTTTAATCGACGAAAACAAGCTCCGACAGACGCCAAGAGACGCTGAAAAAAAACGGTCTGTTGCTTCTGTTGGCGTCTTTCAGTGTAGTGTGAATTGGACTTTATAAACTGTAATTGTACACAAACAATAAATTAATTCAGGGACAATTTTGCATAGTTGTAGCAAGAGATTACAATAATCTAATGAATTAATTATTAAATTAATAAATAAATAAAATTTGATGACCATTCAAAAGTTTGGGGTCGGTAAGTTTTTCTTTTTTTATAAATTAATACTTATTGATCAAAAGTGACAAACACATTTAATGTTACAAAAATATCTATTTCAATATCGGTTTAAAATAAATGCTGGTCTTTTAAACTTTCTATTGATTAAATACTTTTTTTATTAAAAATTGTATTACAATTTCCACAAAAATATTAAGCAGCACAATGGTTTTCAACACTGATGATAATAATAAATGTTTCTTGAGCAGCAAATTAGCATATTAGAATGATTTCTGAAGGATCATGTGACACTGAAGACTGGAGTACTGATGCTTACATTTTAAATTAAAATACTTCAACAGAAAAGAGTTATTTTAAAATTGTATTGATATTTTAAATTACTATTTTGACCAAATAAATGCAGCCTTAAGTGAGCATAAGGTACATATATACAGTCAAACCAAAATTTATTCAGACACCTTGAACATTTTATTCGCTATAGTTTAAAAAGGAATAGTAATAAAATATGACAAGATCTCAGAGTTAAACTGTGTCAGAAAAAATGAATCTTAATTATGTCAGAAAACACTTAAGCAAAACATGGTCAGGTCAAAGTGTCTGAAAATTTTTTGGGTATAATATGTCATAGTTTACTTTATTTTGCTATCCTCACTTACATAAATCAACTATAGTGTCCTGCACCCACTAGTAAAAAATATATCAAAAAAATAAAAAATGTCTGAATAATTTTTGGTTTGACTGTATATATAATATATATATATATATATATATATATATATATATATATATATATATATTCGTTGCAAACTGTACGGTACGGAAGTCACGGTTCGGTTCATGCAGTTAGACAACGAATACAGTCAGTCACAAGTAGAGTTATCAAAAGTACCGACTTCGGTACCTATCGGTACTGAAATTTTAAAAATGTGACTCTTTGAGAGCTGTTGAGTGGATTCGTAAACACCTCTGATTGGCCATTGTGTTCATGCACTCAACAGATATGTCTGTGATTGGCTTCAATGATCAACGCGCTGCAGCGTTTGAAAGCACACGGAAGTGTTTGAATTTAGAAAGCGTTTTAAAAGCGCGAGCGGGAGCGCTTGAAAGCAGGCGTCTATCAGCAGACTGGTCCGCGATAGATGCCTGCTTTCAAATGCACCCGTGTGTATCTGTGTAAGCGCTCGGTGAAGAGCGTCATTGATGACTTTTTACTACGTTTTTACAGCGTTGATCACTGAAGCCAATCACAGACATATCAGATGAGCGCATCAACACAATGGCCAATCAGAGTTGTTTACGAATCCACTCAACAGTGCTCAAAGTGTCACATTTTTTAAATCTCAGTACCGACTAGGCACCGAAGTTGGTACTTTTGACAACTCTAGACACAGGCAATACACACTCCAATCCAGAACGGGACGCGTGCAGTAATTCAACTGCCACAACAGGAAAACGAGCAGAAGAACAACAGCGCATACGCAAATGACAGTTGATATATGATTAATTTTAGAATAACATAAGAAATATATATTGATAGAGTTTGTCATGAAACTCAAATGCATTTCAAATGGTACAAACTGAGGAAGCCAAAACTCACCAGTGAGGTGCTGGCGTATGGGTGAGGTGACGTTCCTGATGCAGGGGGTCAGCTGTCCTTCACCTCTCTCATGTGAAGAATCCCTAGAGCGATCTCCAGAACGTCGCCTCTCCCTGGGGTGGTCCAGGGGTCCTCCTCCGCTTGCTCCGTGCAGACTCATTCTCACCAGCTCACCCTCCAGCTGAGCTCCACGCGGCTGACCACTGCCAGAAAAAGCCAACACACAGTCAGATACACACGTGAGCATTCGACTGCTGAGGGAGGGGTGGTCCGAGTGCATCTCCGCAACGTGAGGAACTCAGCAAGCGCTCACAATAAACTTGGATGAACTCTGGGCTCTAAAAGAGATGTAGAGTGCAAGAAGTGTGACGACAGCAAAGCGCAATTTCTCACTGCTCTCTAAAAACCTGCTGTATAAAACAAAAAGACACTTTCAGCACAGCCTCATATGTCAATAAGTCACTCTATTGACCCGTGTAATCACAGATGATTCATTCCCATTTGTCTTTATTTTATTCACCTCACGTGCTGTGCTTGTGAGGAAAAAGTCACTGAGTTTAATTTTAACCTAATCCCTTCAGGCGATTTTTAATACATTAAAAATTCAATACTTCTTATAATTGAATTTGGAAATCCAGGTCAAAAATTGTGCTGAAAAAAATATAAGCATTTTTTTTTTAATAATAAAACTGAACTATGTTAGGTTACAAGATTAAGATAATAATAAACATATAATAAGCTGTAAAATATAAATAAATCCTTTATAAACACAGACCGTATCATTTAAAACCTCCAGACTTCCTATGCCCAGACCAGGTGCTGTTATTTTTTTTTCTTGCACTAATACTCATTCCCCAGGGTGCTGAACAGGATCATTACAAGACAGATGCCCTTGAAGCAAGGAGACTGTAGTACAGCATAAACCAAAGCAGAAAACACAGTTTGCACAGGTCTTCGCACAGGGCAGATTTGCCTCTTTTTTTCCCCGCACTGAAAAAAACATAAAGGGTTCATTGAAGCGTGCACAGGCAGAATATTCTCTTTGAATAAATGATTAATAGGCTGGAAATAGGGCTTGAGCTATCCCAGGAAAAGTGCTGCCCAATATGGACCCCTCGATTCATTTTGACTGTCATGACTGTATCAGCCAAGAGCTTTGTGACCCCATTAACCAACCCAAGCGTGACCAGTGCCCACGGCACCACCAGACTCAACAGCAGCTACAAATTCAATAAGTTGTGCTGCATCTGTTTTGCTGCAAGTTAAATTATTCCACCTGCTGCAGAGCACACATACAAAGACATATAGTACTCTACTGATAGAAATTAATAAAGTCACGACTGTTTTTACTATTCAATGTAAAGTGTGGTCACATGCTTTGAGCATGCAAAATTGCTCTATAATTAAATTCAGTATGCGAAGTTTAGATGCTTTAATGGTCAAATGTCTTTTGGGAATCTTTAACTTCTTTGCATGTGCTTGTGTCATGAATATGAATAGAAATTGAATGGAGCGTAAAGTCTAGTGTGTCCTTTACAGTCCCTATCAGACATAGAAATTTTACAGAAACTAACTTTTCTATTTAATCTAAAAACACAGACAAAATGGTCTCTAAAGAACTGCACAGTGTTTACAGATAAAGTAACCTGTTTCATGTATTGTTTGCATAATTATTGATAACAATTTATTCTACTATATATACTAATATATATATATATATATAAATAATTACAATATTTACATATATAATGCCATAAATAATATTGATAATATTCTGTATTATCTATACACATAATATATATATATAGATAAAACAAAATAATATAAATACACATATATATATATATATATATATATATAAAACTCTTAAACAGAATAAAAAATAAATAATTAAAATACAATAAATAGAACATAATATATAAAATAATATGAGATAATGAATAATAATTTGTATTATTATATTATCTTAAATAATAATAATAATAATATTATTACTACTAATATTGTTATTATACATAAGGTTTTTGTATGTATAAACTGCAGTTTTATTGCTATAGTCTAAAAATTATTTAATTGTGCAAAACAGAATACATAATTAAACAACTCATGAGATAATACAATGTAGCAAATAAAATAATAGTATAATATTAATAATAGTTATTATTATATTATTACTATTTTATTATAGTAATATGAATAAAAAATATAATATCAATAAATTAATAATAATAAAATTATATATTATGATGATGATTATTCAATAAAAAAGATTATTACTAACATTATCATCATAATTAAATCATTATTATACATACAAACCGCACATTGTTTCATTGTTATTACAGTAAAAAGTGCAAAACAGGATAAATGCTTAAAATAATGGTTTTGGATATCGCTTATAAGACACTTAAAATACAACAAAATCATCGGTTTCGTTTGTTAAAAAAATAAATAACAGTTGACCTCTGGCTGCAATGCAAACCATTGTACTACCAACACTTCTCAGCAGCTTCCTCACTCCTGCTATCTGATTGATATTTTAGCACAGCCATTAATGTGATGGTGAAACCTGAACTTCAGCTGCACCCTTTAAGTAGCATCTGAGCAGTCTGACGATTCCCTAAGCAGCTCACCCAGACATTCATTCAGCTCACAGGACACACTCATTCAGCGTATTGTGCTGCGTAGAGATTATTTCATGCATCATATCCACAATCCTCAGCAATATAATTACAAGTCAAGATCTTGTTTTGCTTCTCTATTGCATCAGCTCAGAAATGTGCCAGGCAGAAGTATCCCACAATGAATTTGAATGATGGCATGTCTGTGGTGTCGTCCCCTGACCCCTTAGGGGACAAGATCATGTTCTTGACAAGCCAAGCCAATTGATGATCTGTCCTTCTGCATGTCAATCACCACAGATATTTTTTTTTTTTTTTTAAAGACAAAAAAAATGCATTTTAACTTGACTTTTGTTCCAAGTAACTAAGGGCGCACAATCCATTCTGTTACTTACAGAGAAAGTAGCATCAATAATTCAGTATACTGCTGACACCGCTCCTCTAATGTTAAACAGCAAGACAATGCGTTCCTGAAGGGCACTGCATGCAGATATGGTTAAAATGACGCATACAACTCATTTCTAAACGATAGAATATTTAATGAGGGAACTGCATCGGGAATAGTCTCCATAAATAAGACTTATTCCTTTTCTTATATCCTCAAGACTTTCTTAAGCAAAACACCCTCTTTTGAGATTCATTCATAGAGTGAAGCGCGTGTACGTACCCGCCTGTCTTTAAAACAAAGCAGCAGGGCAGCAGCTGATGAATGAACGCACAAAGGACGCGCGCTCCTTCGCACAACGAGGGCTTGCCAGGCGACTTAGCATCCTCGGGCATTACTTTCAAACTTCAGCATAATGCGAGCACTCCGGTGTAACTTATTCGCTGCGAACACAGCCTCCAAATGCTGTTCTCCGGAAAGAAAGGACGCCCTCAGGTAGCATCGGCGCGAGACACGGCAGGACGGTAGCATAGTAACCTGACGGAGACGCTTGCGCGAGCATGAATGGCTGGTCCCTTTTTCCGCTACTGTGGCACGCGGAGGCTGCCTCGATGACGTAGCCCGACCCTTATAATATCTCCTGATACTGTAGATTCTCTCACGCACGATAACACAATAGGCTGATGAAAGAAACAGCGTGATAGGATGGAGCGCGGCAGTCATGCCAATGGAAAATGAACTCGGTGAACCTCTCCGCAACCGTACGAGCGAGTCGACAAGGAAGTTAAAAGTGTTAAACAAGACTTAGCCTTTATTATTATGACCCTTCTGTCCTGAGTATAGTACTAAGCTAATTTTAAGGTGAAGAAAAGGTAGGTGTTGTAATGAACATTTTGCAATGAGGTAAAATCAATCAAAATATTCGTTTGATATCATATCAAAGTAACCTTTTTAATAACCTTTAACAATAAATGGTGTGCTCGCATAATGTATATATATATATATATATATATATATATATATATATATATGTATATATATATATATCTCTTTTATTTAATTTATAAACAAAAGCTTTAATGGCCATTGTTTCCGATTATCTTACAAGCTGTCGATTTCTCAACGGCCAGCAGATGGCGCTGACACACAAAGCCGTACAAGTTGTACATTATGTACAGAGGTGCTCTCAATCCTATTTCCTAATTTTAAAAAAGATTAGTATAGTAGTACCTTTAAAAAGAAGCATGAAAATAAAATAAAAGTTTAAAATCATGTACACTCATATCAGTTATGTAATAACAGCTGTTTAATTTTACATGGAGCGGGTCAGCAACACGATGAGAAGAAACCAGATGAATACTACCGGCTTTACACTCTGTTTCTGAACATTTGCTTGTATAGTGACTGTGAATAGTGCATTTGGAATTGCCAAATTAGTGCTTTTGTATGAAGCAGCATGAAAGATGACCATATCAGCCAGCGCTGACAAACAAACGATTATTGATTACAGTTCACTGCACACTTAAGTAAAATTATGCAAGTTGTGTTGCCCAGGAGCTAAACTGTACTATAATATACTACAAACAGACCCTCATGAAACAAGCACAGCAGATATGATATTAAAGGCTGTAATCTTCCTCATAATACATATGTGAAGTTCCCATATTGCATAATGCAAAGTTCTCTATAGAAATCAATATACACTAGTGTTGTCAAAAGTACTGACTTCAATAGCATTGATCACTGTAGCCAATCACAGACATATCTGTTTAGCGCGTGAACACAATGGCCAATCAGGTGTTTAAGAATCCGCTCAACAGCACTCAAAGCATCACATTTTTAAAATTTCAGTACCGACTTGGCACCGAAGTCGGTGCTTTTGACAACTCTAATATACACAATGAAACAACCACCAGCATGATGCATTTATTATAAACTAGGACTGGGTATTGACACAAAATTCACGAAACAATGTTATTCAAATTCACAAGCTCTTGTTTTGATTCGATTTCAATTTAATATTGATCGGGTACAGTACATGTCAATATTTCTTAAGGAAAACTATTTTAAAATAACATGCAATTTTCATGATCCTTCTTATCTTGTTAAAATGATTAACATTTTTGCATATTCTGCAAGGGGTATGTAAACTTTTGAGCTCAACTGTATATGAAGTTCCTTTATTATTCATCATAATGCAAAGTTCCCTATAGAAATCAATATACACATTGAAACAACCAGCATGTTGCATTTAATATAACAAACTATGCTGGGTATTGACACAAATTTCACGAAATGATGCAATTCCAATTCACAAGCTCCTGATTCGATTTCGATTTGATATTGATTATATATTATCAACGTCAATTTCTCTTAAGGAAAACAATCTTACAACTAATGCTGTAAATTATACAGGAAACCCTGTCAGTTGGTACATTATTAAAAGTTCAAATTCAATTGCTATTTATTTTTAGATACAATAATCAACACTCAATTAAAAACTTGGGTGTTGTATAAAAACAATAAAATTGCGTTTAAAATGCAGTTTTTATATCAGTTTTTAATTATATAACAGTCGGGTTTTAGAAGTTTTTTCATTTTCTCCAATGGAAAATTGATTTTTAACAATAACTTATAAACCTTTAAAAACAGACCTACTGTGAGCTACGAGGTTGTTAATCCATGGCATTTGCTTTTGATGAAAGCTTTTCCGCTTATTTTTTCCGCTTATTTTTAAAATAATCATGTTTAACTGCAGAATTCCTGGTGAAACACTACATTACTCATGATGCTGTACAGAAAATTACACCAATCAGAGTTGAAAAAGCAACAGCATAGCTCTTTAGCTCCGCCCACTACCATGAAGCACTGCGAACAACGTAATTGAGTTGATCTCTCACGCCCTCAAAATACATAAATGTTTGTATATATATATGCATATTTTGCAAAAAACTTAAAATATATTGTTTATATAAAATCAACATTTGTAAATGAGCAGTTTTATATTTCTCCATGGTTTTTAATTCGATTATGCTGTTCGCAAAGCTTCATGGGATTGTAGTTCTTTACCTCACTAAATCCGTTAAGTACACAGTCTTGCACCTTTGTCTTTTTATCCAATTTTAAAACCTTTTTTGCTTCAAATTAAAGATCGTAATTGATTGCTGATTGGCTTGGTTCATGGCTTATCCACATATTCAATTCCAAATGCATCTGATGGTGCAGTGTTTACTGTAGTAACTAGACAAACTATTGGAAATCCATGCAGCAGGTGGACACTCCTATGATCT